>NC_133773.1:93082281-93237037 GCF_003597395.2 Chelonoidis abingdonii
CCTCAGGGCCCCTGGGCTGAGACCTGGAGTAGAGGGTGGGCCCAGGTCCCTCCCTCTCCCCTCCCTTCCTCTAGGACACTAGGAGGGCAGTTAACATTCCACTGCAGGGGCAAGAAATGGTGCCCTGAACCTTCCCCAAAGAAGAGAAAGCGTGAGACCCATCAAAATAGTGCTGGCAATTTGTTACAATATATACACTATATTAGAAATAGTGTGTATGGTAACTAACCTTATCCAATAAATGCATCTTACTCATGAAAGTACATGAAAGTAACTTTTTTGCTTTGTAAAACAAGATAACAGGGAAAAAATGTTAAAATCTAGGTAAAATTTACAAAGCATCGATTTAAACAAACAACACTTTCTTGTGGATAATCTTAAAAACAGCCTTGTTTGAAGGGTGTAGCTACTAGCTTAGGACATACTTAGTTTCTTATGAAATAGACATTCTTCAGTCTTCCCAACTGCATTAATGCACTCAAGTATCATTTTTACTTGAAGCTGGTAGTATCTTAATGGACTTTAAGTGGTTCCAGAAGTTCCATTAGAAAAGCATGGAATAAGTGAGTGGACAGTTTGCCAAAGACAGGGAAGTCACAGTTTTGAAGCCAACTAATGTTTTATGTCAAGCACAGTCATTTTAAAAAAGAGAGTGGTGAATTGAAGTAAAAATGACCTAAAGGCTAGGTACTCTACAGAACGTTGCTCTAAATGAAGATAGTGGTATGATCATCAGTGTCTGGATAAAATAAAACTCATTTTGAGAACTAAAATAACATTGCTTATTTGAACAATTTCAGTCTTGATAACCAAACCTAAAACTAGAGACTCCAGGGAGGTTTGGAAGAGGGACAAAAGGTTGACAATTTGACAGGAATTTTTCAGCAGATTATTTTGTAAAAGTGGCTGTTGAGAGAACAAGAGATGACACAATACTTAATTGCAAATGTATTGAATGATGATCCCTCTACTGAGCTATGTGAGGGCTGAGTCTCCGTGTGTATTTGCAAGAAAAATCTAAATGTAGTTTTTCATTTTGGCAGGTGTTTTCCCTTAAACTAGTTTCAGACATTACTGAAGATCATAATACCACCAACATGTTTTGGCTCTCATAAAATCTGTTCTCTTGCATGTAATACTTTCTACTATTGG
The DNA here is from genome assembly GCF_003597395.2 of Chelonoidis abingdonii. Taxonomy (NCBI): domain Eukaryota; kingdom Metazoa; phylum Chordata; order Testudines; family Testudinidae; genus Chelonoidis; species Chelonoidis abingdonii. Next base: position 93,083,434 of record NC_133773.1, read on the forward strand.
CCACCTTCCTATTCATTAACCTAGTAGTGAATTATATACACTAGAGTTTATTTAGATAATTGAGTAAGCTTCCTGTTTATAGGGTAACAAGCCAATTACCAGGCCCAACAAAAGCAGAGGCCAGAGGATGAGTTACTGAGGTTACTGTATAATTATTAATCAGCTAACAGGAAGCACTCTCAAGTAGATGGTAGTGATGCTCTGAACTGTTTAATAACAACTACATTTTTGTGTGGGGGAGATACAACTGGTCTTGAAATGGTTGTTTAGAAACACCAGTGTTTCTTCTTCTGTTGGCAGGATGAAGCTAAAGCGGAGATGGGCCACGTTTGTTGCTCAGGTCATTAGGGTGAGTTATGATGACAGCAATGAATCAGAGTGCAGAGACTTGCGTTGTGTATAGTTACAGAAATGAGCATGTATTTGTGAGTCAGTAAACATAAACTTCTTTGTTCTGATTGGCTAAAACCATTTCACTTCAATATAATTTATCGTTGACAATGGGCACAACAACCATTAGTAAAAATGAATTCCAAAGTATGCATTGAGAGATTAGATCCCCAAAACATAGAAGGAAACCCACAATGTGACTTACTAAGATATCAGTTATTCTAGATTCCTTACTAAATTAGGTTTTTATATTCCAGCTTTTATGATATTTGTGGCACTATTTAAGTATATACATTGAAAATACCACTCTGAAGTCTGCTCTACTGTCATGCTACATTCTGTTTTGAAAATAGAAGAGAAGTAGTTTTTATAAATACTTGTCAAACAAAAGGCTAAAGACGTATTTCCTGTTAATTAGAATTAAGTAATTTTTTTTTAAATAAACAAGCAGCTTGACATTAAACTTTTGATTCCAAAATAAAGCTCAGAGTTTCAGGAAATCCTTTGAAAACTGCTTTCAAAATGGACAGCCTCTGAGATGGCGCTTGGTGGTCCCTCACTAAAGCTACAGCTGTCTGAGACCCCCTGTGGATCTATGTGTGCATATGGTGCACTGATCTTACTAGATAACAAAGATGATCTAGGAGCTCCTTAGTGAACAAAATTAAACACTGCAGGTCAAATGAAAATCAATTACAAGCTGTGCTGAGGACCATGGAAGTCAATGCAGGCTCTCACCCATGAACTGGGATGTAGGCAATCAAATGTTAGGTCAGTTGAGGTCAAGCCTATGGCTTTGTATATCCATTTTTCACTCAGTATAGGGTAGGAAACTATAAACATATGAGACAGTGGGTGCAGCTAATTAATTACTCAGAAATGGGAATAGAGCGAGTGCTGATCATATTGTGCCAGAAACCACCACCCCCAAAAAATCTAGAAAGCAAAATACTACTGCTTAAAATAAAAACAAACTTAGTCATATCTGGAAGAACAAAAATAGTACTGTGATGCTGCATTTTACACTGTGTAGTGCATTTTGTGCTTGGCACATTTTTGTACTGAAATATTTGCATCTGTTTTCTATGTGACGTTGTGCACCAAGCTCCCTTAATGCATCTCTAAACATTGTAGTCTACATCAATACATACAGTGCTTTATGTTAAAAAGGAAGCGTTTTTTCTATCATGACAATAACCATGGGTAGGATTGTCAAAAATGCCTAAGTGAATTAAGAGCACAAGACCCATTGACTTAGTGGCATTTATGGTCCTAAACCACTTAGGTGCTTTTGAAAATCCCATCCCATATATCCCCATCCCCAGCTGTGATATTTTTATTATCCCTAGAGGGCAGTTTTGAGGTAAGGCAGTATTAATGCAATAAATGTCATGTTTCATTTTGAAGTATAAACTGTGGTTATGTCTAGTAGTTTTCTATTAAACATGTATGTTGCGTACCAAAACATCCAGCCTGAAGGATTATATTATGAGTTTAGACTTTGGTTATCCCAGGCTTCATGTCTGTGTGTATAAATCTATTGCACAAAAGCATATGTATACTCTCTCCTGTTTAGATTGCAATCTCCTAGGGGCATTGAATTTGTATTTTGTGCCTTGTACCACCCTGTGATGCAGTTGACTTTTAACAAATAAATAATAAGCAGTAATGCTTTTAACAGAAAGCACATTAGAGGTGATTTGTATGACCTGATGCAGCTGAACTTTGTTCTGAAGCCTAACTGCAGGTTTTTATCCTTAATGCAACATGGAATTAAAACAATAATACCAGTGCAGTCCAAATAAAGTAAACAATACTTTTTTACACGCATTAAGATTTCTACAGTACACTATTATTTTGTAGAGAGTGCATTACATCTCTTGAAATTATTTCACATACATAGGGTCATAGTGCCCTCTTTGAAGATTACATTGGCCAGGAGCCCCAAGGAGCAAATCTAACCTGAATAAAATGGAATGGATTAAAGGCATTCACATCTTAAATATAGACATGTGGCCCAAGGAAGTAATAGGTCACAGCATTAGTACCCCACCTTCATCTCAGCAGCCTAGTTGCAATGCATACTAGGATCAGTAGTCTCCATTCATTGCATCTTTTAATGACAGATAAGCGTCTGTAGGCCAAATTATGGAATTTTATGGCCTGCATCTGACCCAGAGAGAACATTTTCACCACTGCTAGGGGAAGTAATAATTTATTTTTTGGTTTTAACATTTAAGAACAAAATTTAAATAGAAATCTGAAATGTAATCATTTTTCCAAAAGTGGATGAAGATTAATGAAATAAGCTTTCTCTCTGCAGCAGTAATTCCCCTAAACAATGTGAAATATTAGAGACACAAGGCAGGTGAGGTAATATCTTTTACTAAACCAACTTCTGTTGGTGGAAGGTACAAGCTTTTGAGCTATACAGAGCTCTTCAGAAATATTGTGAAAACACTGACAAATACTGTGGTATTAGTTTAACATTAAATATAAGTGGGCAGCTATTATAAAAGTAACTTGCAGTTTTTTTAAATACTAATGAATGAGTATGGAAAAGCTGAAAATATGCTGTTTCTATGTAACTGTCAAGAGCAGAAGTAGTTCTAGCAGGTGGCTCCTAGCACCCTCTCTGCTTAAGTTTCATTTATAGATATATTTATGTTGTGTTGAAACATACACTTTTTTGGCTAAAATTTTCTATGCTTGTGTTCTCCCTGAAGGTATGAGACTTCCTTAGAAAGGTCAGCAATAATATGAAAAGTCTGCTTAAACCAAGAAAAGAGAGGACATTTAATTTTTAGAGTTAAATTCTCCTCAGAATCACTTCATCTGATTTTTCACTTCACCCAGGATAGAAAAAATGCACTTTTCTCATCTTTTTAAAAAAAATCCTAACCAAACTCTTCAATACACAGCAAGTGCAAAACATGGCTGTAGTTTGAAAGGGGAAACCGGGAGTGAATTTATAGATGTCTTCAGTGAGGACTACCATCTTTATTTGGTTTGGACAGAAATGAGGCTTTCATTTAATAAGATATACCTGTATCATTTGAGATTGAGTTTGCATAGAAGGCTCAGGTTAAGGAAATGCTCTATCTTAAAGACAGAAGCCAACTGCAAGATCTAGATTTGGATGTACTCCATACATCCTTGGTCTGAAATAACCCAGATCTGTTAATCTTCAGGGCTTGCATCAAAGCCCACCGTTTTTTTCTTAGATTTTGAGAAGGAAGGGATATGCTGAAGGTGCAGATTTGTGCCTTGAGAGCTGTGATTTGTGGATGGAGTAGGTTTTCTTTCTTTTCTGGGCTTGTTTTGTACTTTTATTTTTGTTGGAGTGGAGTGGTTGTATTTTTCATATATGGTAATTATGCCTGGAGTCTTTTATGTCCTGTTTAAATCTATATAAACAATTACCATTTCCCCCTACCCAAAATTAATGAATATGCTGATCTGAAGTTCTGGTTCTGAGCTCTCTTTCTATTGAAAAAGCTTATTTTTTTGAAGGACAAGAATGTTTTTTTTAAAAACCACACATTTTATCTTGATTTAAAAAAAATGTGCATCAGCTTGCGGCAGGATTTGGCGCCAAATACATTTTTATGATCCATCCACAGACAATAAATTAAAGGTTATTTCTAAGGTCACCTTTTCTATAAGGTTATTGAGGTTTCTGCAAAATCACTGAAAACACTGGCTATTTGTAATGTTCGTACTAAACTTGCACAATAAGCCTGGGGAAAAATTAGAAGCTATGTCAACATATTTGGTATGAACACCTCAAAGAAATCAAGTAATAAAACAAGAAATAACTTTTGAGGCCACTAAGCAGTCCCAAAAGCCTTCCAACTTGTCTGCTGACACCTTGTGTTTGACCTGCTAAATCAAATGGTTTCTTTAAAGTACAAAAGTTTACAGTTTGCTTTTAATAAAACTTGCTCCTCTTGTCAATCTACAGGATTCTTGATTCCCACTAGACTTTTTCCTTGATGTGTTACAATAATGCAATGGCCAACAGGAAAAGAAGTTCCAGAAATAAATGCAAGGCCGCCCGGGGGCACAAGTGGGGCAATTTGCCCCAGGCCCTGGGCCCCACAGGGGCCCCCACAAGAGTTTTTTGGGGCCCCTGGAGTGGGGTCCTTCACTCGCTTTGGGGGCCCCAATAAACTCTTGCGGGGCCCAGGGCCCCGGAGCTTCTTCCACTCTGGGTCTTTGGCAGTGAGGGGTCCTTCCGCCCTGGGGCAGAAGGACCCCTTGCCGCCAAATTACCGCCGAAGCAGGACCCGCTTCCAAATTACCGCCAGAGCGGAGGCCCCCCACCACCAAAGACCCCAGGCCCCCTGAATCCTCTGGGCGGCCCTGAATAAATGTACCTGATGCATACTTCAAAAAAATGAAATGGGATTTTTAAAATAAATGCACAGTTGTGTGGGTAAAAGTGTAACCCATGTCTGCTCTGTGTGGCACTCTATCCCTCTCTAGTGGTGGCTAGGCCAGCTAGAAATTGATAAGCCTGCTACAGCCTTGGTTAGTAGAGCTCAGGCAGTTGAGGTGCGTACATGAGCTCAAGATGGCCCAGATTTGATCCCTGCTGCCCATGACCACCAAGGAAGCATCTGCATTACACAAGGAAAATGGATTTGGATTTTAAGGATAGAATCCATGTTAAGCTACTTAAGTTTCTATTTGGAGGGGTGGAATGATGAATAACATTATTACCTCTAACACACTGTAATATAAAAAGGGGCCAGATTTTCCTTTTAGAGGCTCTTCCAGGGTTTACGCTGAATTCTGTAGTAGCCCTGTACAAGTATATGCATGTAGGCTGGACCCTGGGATATGCCTTGAAAGGGAAGGGGGTGTAAGGAGGTGAATTGAAATCTTTTCTGGAAAGGTGGTGACAGGGTGCAGAGGCGTGGGGGTTTTTGGAGGCCTATGAAATGTTAAGGAAGAAGAAAGATTCTAACAGCGTACTCAGGGAGTAACAGGAACAGAATTGTGCTGGAAGCCTCTGAGGAGGGGCTTGGAGAAGGAGAAAGCCAAGGGTCTGGCTGAGATGGTATGTGAATAGTCTCTGCTACAGAGTCACCTCTTCAGACCCACCTCTGAGATCTCTTTATTTTAGCTGGTCTGTGACCTTAGGTATCCCAGCTCCCATTAAACCTCATTAAGTCTCACTATGGTTCAAAGACAGGACTAAGGTCTGTCCAACGCTGCTGTTCTTGTGAAATCTGACGAGTATCCTCATTTGCCCAGCTCATGTCTGTCCGTCAGTCAAATCCTTCCTTATACCAAAATATATGGACCTGACAGAGTGGAGCTCTGATACTCTCAGTGGTCCTGGCTGCCATGTATGGCATTAACTCCATGTGTTAAAAACTGTCAGCTTTGTTTGATTATAAATTCAGTTCTAAAATCTCACTTCTTGATTAGATTAAATTTGTTTCCAGAATATAAAAATCTTTGACTGTATTATAGACTAATCTCTTCCAAAACAGGTTGTTTTTTTTTTAATCAGACTTTTATATAAACAGACTTAGCCCAGCATCTTAAACCAGCTGCTGTTTACACTCATTATTTTAAAAGGTCAGAAGTGATGTTTCTAAAATGTTAAAAATAGAAGAATTGCTTCCCAGGTGGAATTGAGGCCCATGGGTCAAGTTCCAGCTCAGAACACCATTCTATGGTTGGAATATAAATCCCTGAAACTAGAGCATTTTAAACAAAATTGTTGTGATTGCAAAGTGAAATATATGCTGTATGAAACAGCAATGTTTGAAACCATGACTTACAACCTAGAAAAGGTTAGCACAGCTCTTATTGTCTTAAACTATGTTTGCCTCCTGGTTATCTCCTCCCAGGGGAGCCCTATGTCATGAATCCAATTGTAAATGCTGTTGGAATGGGGTCCCATTACCCAGTTACGGTTGTAGTGAAGATGGGGCTTTAGATGACGTAGATGTACATTCTCTCCCCCCGCCCCCACATGACTGTGATAGAAACTTTTTAATGGTAAATTTTGCACTCTAGAATTTTTGTTGATTTAATGGAGAGAATCTATAATTATTTACTGGTATGTTGTTAAACACATTTTTTCTTTGCAGGGAGCTATATGACAAAACCGAAATAACATTTTCTGGTCTTGGTGGTTTTGTCAGACAAGAGACTCGGGCCTCTACAGTAGCATATAGTATCCCGTTGTTTAAAATATATATTTGAGGTGACTGCTGGTGGGTCAAAGCTTTTGTGGGGAGGTGTTCAAAGCAGTCCAAGTGTTTTAACCTCATTTTAACCAGGAAAAGGACAACAGGGCCCCTTGAGGTTTTAGTAGCTTCATTATTTGTAGTGTAGATGGGTTCTCAAGCTTGTGAGGCCTGGCATCCAACTCTGAATAGGTGGGTGAGATGATGTGCTAGGTAAAGAGCTTGTGCTCAAACAGTAGATAGTCAATCAGTGTTTGTCCACATTTAGTTCAGTGCCACCTGAGTTAGCAAAAACATCTGACTTTAAAGTAGTTAAAGAAGTTGGAGTGTGGGATGATGATATTTTATTTCTAAAGTAGGCACAGTCTGTTAAATTGATTAAGGTCCCCGCAGTGGTGGGGACCCAGCAGTTCCCAGAAAGGTAGAGAAATGTGTTACTTAGAATTGTCTAAGGCCGACCTTTACCACTCTCCTCTTTCACTGTGGCTTGAACACAGATTTTGATGTTGGTTTTTTTGGTAAACATAGCTTCAAAATGTAGCTCTTTATACAGAGTACATAAGGAACTCACATCGTCTTAAACAGCAAGCTGGGGATTTCCAGGTGACAAAAGCTATTTTTAGCCAGCCCTGTGCCACTCGTCTTCCATCCCGTAGTGTCGAGATTGTATTGCTGTGGGGTGTATGGCCAAAGCATGTGGTGTTCAGCAGTCCCCTGCCGGTGAATGTCCCCTTAGAGCCACTGTAGCCAAAGCAGAGTTAAGAACAGTCTTGAGACCTCGCAATTCAGGGCTGCTCTAAACTATGCCTGGACTCAAACCAGGGCCCTACAGCTTCCAGGATTGCAGTGCCCCCATATTTCCTATGCCTAGTTTCCATTGGGTGCAGCAGATTATTGAGCAGACATATATTTTAACTGGTAGCAGAATGAGGCCCTCTACACTGCAAAAACAAACCCCACAGACAAATTAGGAGACTAGATTTCAACATGGTTGAAACATTTTGGCCTTGAAATGTAGATGGAACTAACCTTTGTTTTTAGCCATGCCCCTGAATCATACTAATATTTTATTGTAAGCACATATGATCATTTCTGTCTGTTGATGGTTATGTGTAAGAGTATATTATAGACTTTTACTGTGTAGTGATACAAAGAATATTGATGGCAGGGTGGATGACTAGGGTTTATTTTAAAACCAATTTCTATTTTAATATTAGATACATTGTTTTTTTCTATAGTCACTGCATTCTACTTTAGGTTAAGAAGCCTCTGCTGCAACCACATTATTTTGGTCAACTGTCAGATCATTTAAGCTCTTGTTTTTCCTATAGCCCTTATCTTGGATCGTTATTCAATATGTGATGGTGAGGCAAAAGTTTTAACAGGACAATGAACCAGCTATCCCTTGGTGGAAATTCCACTGAGCTCTGCCTTCATTTATTTAATTCATTGCAACTACTTATCTGTTAATTGACCATTTATAATCCAATGGAACCGTAACAATGACCTATGCATTAAAATGAAAGTAATGGAGTATCAGCCTGACATGGAGCTAGCCCACCTTGAGAGCACTGACATAACGACTGCCCCACTGGATTAGAGAAGATATGGTTTATATTAGTGACCTGAAGAAAGTTCATACCCTCTGGGAAAAGTTTGTTCCATGGAATGGCAGTGTGATTAATGGCTTATTTACAGCACTGACATCCAGGCTGTCAGAACTCTTCATCAGCCTTTGATGTAAAACACACTAAGAGGCCTTAGGTCATTCTTATCTGCTTAGACGAGAGAAATCAGAAATGAAGAATGGTTGAGTATGGTTAACATATTGGCACTAACACTCTCCACTAAGGAAACAATGCGAGAGAGCTACAAGGTCGCTTACTTCACTGGCCTGAATGGTGAAACCATACGGCTGAAGTAGGTAATATTTCATTCCACTTCTATGCATGATCTAGCAAAGGAACAGCATAACAAGGCACATGGTCAAGGAACAGATGGATGCTTGCATCAAGTACACTGAGAAGTATGAATCTTAAGGCCAGATGCACCAAGCACTGAAGAAGTGCATGTTCCTCAGTACAATATGAATGCATGTCCTGATGTGAGTTTATTCTAATGTGTGTTTACGGGCATTTCCATAGCATTCAGCACTTATATATGAAAAGACTTCCTCCCCATCATCAGTTCAGTATAGTCTGCTGACCAAGTTTACTGAAGAATAGTAAGCTTTTCTGAAAACTTCCTTGGAGAAAGCTTCCACGTGCGCATGAACTCACTTATTCCATTGTTCTAGTGGACCATGAGGTTATGGGCTAGTGCTGAAATCACTTCAGTCATTCCTTTCAGAGGAGTATGGACGGGAATCTGCTCCTTGGCCTCCAGAACAATTGCCACAGGGGTCCATCCTTTCCCTGTACCACTGCATAGCTAATAAATATGAATCCTCTAGGAGAAATGTTAATACAATGTGGACAGAAATGTCAGAAATGTGCAGATGATATCCCCAGCTCTATATCACTTTCACAAGGGATGTGAACATGGCTAAGATATCAGCAATATGCATGATTTCCCAGCTCCTGAGGATCCTGGTCAAAATAGTATCTGGATGACAAGCAGCTGGATGAAGCTGAATCCAGAAAAGAATGAAAGTAATGCTACTTATTGGATTTAGACCTAATCATGGTGGTCTATGTACTCATGACTTGCAGACCTGATTATTGTAATGGAATGTTCACAGGAATGAAACTATTGACTTTAAAAAGCTCCTCCAGTTGGTTCAAAATACAGTAGCTTGCTTATTCGCAACACAGACTTCCAAGAGCATATTATACTGAGGTCCCACTCTTTCACAGCTTAATGTAGAATACAGAGTAAAATTCTAAGCTTTGTTCCTCTTCTGAGCCCTCAAGGAGATTGACCCAATCAGCTATCTAAAACAACACCTCATCCTATGTGATCATGACTTTCTGGAACAGTTATAGTCTCCTACAACTATGGCAGTGTTAGTGTTAACCGCAAGAGTGAGACTTCGTGTGTTCAAGACCCAAAGATTTCTTAACAATTGTTCCATGGTTGTGGACCTATGTGGAATAGCTACAAACTCAGTACTTTCAGAATGAAACCTAAAACTCATCACTTTGACCAGCTTTAACTCAGTAACCCTCCAGAATAACACACACAACCTAGCAGCATCAACAGAGAGAGAAAGAAAAAAAAACCAACACAATAAAACATCAGACAAATAACCAATTAAATCAAAGTCCACACACAATGAAAAGGGAGAGAAATATAATATGCCCTATATATACTCACTTTAATCATTTGAAAGGTATTCAGACACTGCAGTAATGCGTGTAGTAGAAGAATGTAGCTGGATGGGTTCTAGACCAGGCACAAGATCCTATCTAGAGTTGGGCAAATAATTTTTAATCAGCAATTTGATTAATTTTACCTCCTTTTTCTGCTTGAAAATTGTTCATGAACCAATTGCAAAATCCTCAAATTTATTCTTTATTTAAAATTTCTTTGCACAGTTCTTAAATATTTTATTGGCTACAGACCATTTGTAAATTGTTAACATTTGAAAATTTGCTGCGTTGGTTTGGTTTGTTCAATAAATTGCATGGTATTTCTTTTTCCTGAGTGGATGACTTCTTAAATAACCAGCAGCACATATTTCAAATTGCATATTTGAGTGCAAAATTCTAAATGGAGTGTTGGTTAACTATACAATTTGAATATAAATTGAGAGGGAATTTCAATCTCTTTCTTTAGAGTACTCACAGGAAGCAAAGACAACAGGTGTGAATACAGTCCAAGAGAACTTTTGACGATTCAATTGAACATTTTGCAGAATAATATGGCAATTTTTGCCCAGCTTCAGTTTTAAAACCTTTTGTGTATGTGCATTAAAGTGAAATACTGTGCATAGAACTAGAAGTAAAAAGACTGAAAAAAGCAAAAGAGCACACTGAAAAATGTTTCCATGTGTGTACTTTCCACCTTAGTCCTTTCCTAATCTTTCATGAAACCATCTATGTAACAGAGGGTAATGTGGCTAATGAGTCATGATTTACAATGAAATACTGTATTCAGTGTATATGTGGGTTGGAATTCTCTGTCTCCTAGAGCAAGTTTCTTCATTTTAAATCTTTCCCAGACCATCATCCTGTTAAAAGATTGTTGAATTTTTCAGGACTGTTAAGTGTTCTGTGATCAGGACCCTGTATCCTAAGCAGCATGTGAAGCTGAAATTATGTTGCAAGAACCTCAAAACAAAGTAGGCTGCCCATCAGTCCTCCCCTCCATCCTACCCCACAAGCACTCATGCAGTATCCCCAGCTTATTGTAATGTACAATGCCGCAACCTTTTAAGTGTTCAATATACTTCAGATTTTTGTATAGACAATGAGTAATTGCAATGTAAAAATTGTGAGGGGAAAAGTGGAGCTTTTGGCATCTAGTTTGCGCACACAGAATGCTCACAGTGCAATCTGCTCCCTCACTCCACTCTTGCTGGAGCTACATGGGGCTTATTAGAACTCAAAGGTTGTAAGGATTCTGCCTTCCCCTTCTCAGAGAGAGAGAGAGAAGAGAGAGATCACCATAGGACTGGTAAAGATCGAGGTGAGGTCCTGCTAATTAGGCAAGAAGTAGCTTGGTGGGAACAGGGAGCTATCATGGCTGAAACGTGCTATCTTCAGAACTAGCTGGCCTGGTATACAGTAGTTTCACATGGCCATATGTGGCTACCATATTCCTTACTGTAATGCAAACCCAGAACTAGGATTTGGCTCATAGAGAACAAAAAGATCATTCACAAGCTCTTTTATTGTACCTGTGAATTTTGCAGAGTCAGCAAAGGGCTAAATGTGGCTTTCTGAGCAGTTTGTGACTGTTACATCTGCTTCTTAGTGCCCCTCCTGATCTTATGAGGGAGACGGGAGAGGAAATGCACTCTTTGCCAGCCCTGCACATAGCACAGAGTATGTCCCCCGGTGTGCTGGGCAGCTGTTCTTTCTGGTGCTTTGGGAACAGGTTGGAGCCAAACTTCCACCTATCTGTATTAGAGGAGGAGGGGCAGCTTTGCAGAGGCTGCTTCCCCCACTCTCCTGCCCTCGTTCTGCTACCAGCAAGGGTGCCTTATGCTACCTTGCTCTTCTGCGTGGGTGTGCAATGGTGGGCCCTGGTTTTGGTCCAAAAACATATCTCCTGCCAGAAGTCTGGTTTGAGCAAGTCACTTTGTCAGTTTTCCTGGAGCATCCATTTAAATAGCATATCAAATTATATAGTCTATGTAGCATATCCTGTATTTGACATAGTTTTTAGTGTCAGAGATTCTAAGGCACATTGTGATCGTCTTGTCTGATCTCCTTATATAACACAGGCCATAGAACTCCCCCAAAATTCCTAGAGCAGATCTTTTAGAAAAACATGCGGTCTTGATTTGAAAATTGTCAGTGAGGGAGACTCCACCATGACCCTTGGTAAATTGTTCAAGTAGTTAATGAACCTCACTGTTAAAAATACATACCTTATTTCCCGTCTAAATTTGTCTAGCTTCAACTTCCAGCCATTGGATCACGTTATATCTTGCTCTGCTAGATTGAAGAGCCTATTATCAAATATTTGTTCCTCATGTAGGTACTTATAAACTGTAATCGAGTCACCCACTTAACCGTCTCTTTGTTTAAGCTAAATAGAAAGACTCAAGAAATTCAATCGCTACAAGTCAGACTTCTTCATATTAACTTACATGATTCCTGCAGTGGAATAAAGTATAGTGTTTGACCATCATTGCTTTGTATGTAGCATTTCAAGTGTCAGACTTCAAGAATAACATGCAGCAGATACGTTTCCTGTCTCTACAGCCCGTTTTCTAAAATGGCTAAACAGTCAATCTACTTTCAAAGCACGCAGACTGAGTAACAAATACATCTTGGCTTGAGAGTAAGTATTTTTATAACTAAACCCAAGAATAATTTTTCATTAATTCATTTATGAAGCATTTTCATTAATGACTATTTAGATCCATTGACAAACTAATTTGTTGCCCTGAAAGGGTCTTTATAAGTTTTTATTCCAGCTGGAAAAGGTACTGTGGTTAATAGTCAAGCTTGACAAATACACTGATTCATCTTTGTTACAAGGTATTGCTGCTTTGTCATTCTCAGTTTAACAAATGCCTGTGGGCTTTGGATGGGGTGTCTAAGGAAAAGCTAAAATAAAACCTAAAGGGATATATGATGCTGTTAGACTGAGAAACAGAACAGCAAGAATTCTCCAGGCATAATATTCTATATGAGTCATAATGGATTTCTCCTGAAAAGTACAAATACAGAATGGGCATAATCCTGCTGCCATTCAGGTTGACAAAACTCCCATTGACTTCAATGGGAACAACATCAACCCCAAGTATAGTGAAGTGAATCAACAAAGCTATTGTCCTAGCAGGATCAAGAAATGTGGTGTCTTTTGCGCTTTTTTTGTTTGTTTGAAATGTATTGAGTATGATTTCAGATTTGCTTCCCTAGTTCTTAACCACGCTGTACCAAATAAAGCAGTGGTGACGCAGGAATATTTGCCATGCTTAGGACCTGATCCTGATCCAGTTTGAATTGGGATTAGGACCTGACATTAACTTTGATAACATTCTCATACATTGGATTCCCTAAGCGTATACACACAGCGTATTGAGGAAAGTTTGTCCCATGCTTAAGGCACTGAGTGCGGGCTCAGGAGCACACTGACATTCTGTGTGACCTTATTTGTTTTACTGTGGGGCCTAGAGTCTGTAACTGTTATTGGACCCATTGTACTAGGTGCTGTACAAACACACAGGAAGAGTTGACAGTTTTGTGCAAGTCATTTAATCACTCTGTCTCCGTTCCCCATTTATAAAATGGATGTGATGATGATGTCTTTTCTGTTTAGTTTACAGGTTCTTTGGAGCAGGGACTCTCTCTTGCTATCTTCTTGTATGGTGACAAGGGAGCCCCTGTCTAGGTGGGGGCGCAATGGACATACTAATAATAGTTGTATTTTTGTGTATAGTACGAAAGGTAGAGAGCTCTGACTACAAGCCCCCGATGCTTTCATCATCATAAACTGCAGCTGATGATGGTGTCCACCTTAATTCTCAATGTTCTGTCATTTAGGGGCTTTAAAAAGTAGATCAAGTCCTTGTTTTGTTTTTAATTGCTTCAAATTAGTTTTACCGGTGAAGGGCCTGATCCTGCAGCCGTTACTCAAGTGAAACAGCCATTGTTGTCAATGTGAGATGTGCCAAGTAAAACTGAGAGAACAATCCCTCAACCGAATGTGTTAGCAAGCACTGAGTCAGCACAGATGCAGTTTGTGCATACTCTAATCAAGCATATTACATACTTACTTCAGTGTGATTGATATGAATCATCTGTTCCTCATTGAGGATTTCCTGTCTATTTACATTTGGGTGTGGGTGTTGATGTGATGGAGCAAGTAAGACCCACGTCAGATGAGTGAAATGTTCGGGTCCTTCATGATAAGGAAATTCCTGAACACTTATTTGAAAATCTGTCAAACTCTCAAGAATTTACCCGACCACTTGACTTTTTTTTTCTCCTTGCGTGATGTCGTTGGGAGCTTCTGTATCAGAGTGGCAAGCAACTAAGTTGACCTTAGTCTAGAGGCACTTGACCTTTAGGAAATCTAATGGAAGAATCTGAACAGGCCTTGGAAACTGATTAGTTTTAATTCAGCCCAGACTCTCACATTATGACTACATTATCCAATGCCTGGCACTGAGAAACTAACAGGAGATGTCCCAGTTATGTTATACCTGGGAAAGAGCCCCTCAGCATGCTTGGACTGGGATCTCTTGGTTGCTGAACTCGTCCTGCCTCTTGGAACCCAGTGCATATTGAAAGACCAGTAGATTAAACATGGTTCTAGTTAAGCCTATTCAAGTATTTTAATCCTTTACAGGCTAGTGATTTTAATCACCAGAAAAAATAAGCCTTGGTCTTAGAACCACAAAAAGTTAAAAAACATACCTAAAGTAGCCATGTTAAAGGAATATATATAAATCAGCATATGTGGTATTATCTGAATACCAAAACACAGAATAGTTAACATAACCTAACTGTAGTGAATATAAAGACCAGATTATGAGCCATTTCTCCTATTGGTGAATGGCCCCTTGCACTTCGAGCTTTGATTTGAGAGAAGTTGCTCACCAGATCAGGTTCACAATCTGGTCCTGAAAAGACAGCAACAATGTAATATTCAGTGATTATCTGTTTAAGAGTTTTCAGTGGAGGTTTGAGATAGTAAGTAAATAGGATTTCTTGGTACAGCATTCTGGAAAAATAGCTACCTGATATTCCTACTATAAGGGCTTCCTTAAGGTATTCACCACAAAATTATAATTTACATCGTGCTAAGATTTTTTTTTAACTCCATAAACATAGGTCATCAAATGTGATCATTTCACCACAGAGCTGCAGCATTCTTTAATTTAAACTTATTCTTTAATTTATAATTTTTATTTTATTAAAAGTGGGGAAGGAAGGGCAGAGGAGGAAGAGAGAGAGAGAACACAAGAACATTGCCAGAAAACAAGGCATTTGGTAGGGGAACAAAGTACTATACTGAGTAAAGATACAGGGATATACCAGATGCCGACTGAGGCCTCTAGTTGCCAGAACATATCACACCTTACAAAACTTGTATCCACATAATAAACTATGTGCACAAACCAGAGTAGTCACCTCTTTTTAATTAATGGGTCAGATTCTTATTTGCTCTAAGTAGCACTGGACTCCAGAAGTATTCCACTGAAATCAATGGGATTGTGTGTAGCATTAAGGTGGTACTCAATGTGAATAAGGGTGTCAGAATTTGGCTCTATTTAATTTACATCTGCAACAAGTTAGGTAAAGCTACAACTATTAGGATTTGTGTCTGCAGATGAATTTCTAGTGAAAATAAATTACATCTAGAAACTGGCCTCTTTCGGAAAATTTGCCCCATAATGTGGTATCTCACCAACAATCAGCCCAGTCCTGCAGGCCTGGCTCTGATAAAATTTCCATTGACCTCAGAACTCAGGATTAGGGCCAATAACTCCAGATATCATATAAGTAATGGGAGTTGACTTTATAACGCAGTGCCTATTAATGGATACAAATTGAAGCAGCAAGATAAAGGAGCATATAAGACTTAAAACAAACATGTAATTCCCTTGGCACTACACTCAAGGCACTCCAAAAGGCTATACTGTTACAATGCGTTCATCCGAATGTAGGGATACAAGTTCCTGTAAAGCTTTCACTTTATGTTGGCTGCAAAGTCCTTTGACCACAGGAAAACAGACAGATTAGCTGCAAGTACGATACAGCTCAAGATGCAATTTTGTCAGGAAAACCACTTGGGTGTCCAAGTCAAACTAAAAGGCCCCCATTGTTTTCCTTAGCTCATTTGGTTCTTTAGTCCTGGGGAACCATGCCAGGATCACTGTCATAAAGAACGTTTTGTGAAGATATAGTTTCATACTGGGCAGTCTTGGACCAAGATTTTTAAAGAGTGATTCACTTTTTGGTGCCTCAATTTCTAGTTGCCCAATCTGAGATAACTTTAAAGGAGCTTGATTTCCGAAGGACTGGGTCTTTGATGCTTTCTGAAAATCAGGTCTCTTTCACGCATTTCAAGTGGGAAAACTCAAACCACTGAAGCGCCCAAAATTACTAGTTACTTCTTAAAATGCTGGCCTCCATTCTCTGACCTATCTTAAAATTAGACAGAAGCTCCTCACAGATGATTTTTCCAGAGTTGAGAATGTAGCTATTTAACATAGATTCATATTAAAAGTCAAAATAACCTTGCTCTTTTGGACAGTATTTACATTGGAGAGATTTGACTGATGAACTAGTTTGAGTGATGGTAGAAAAATGCTCACCATATGTCTTTTCTCTTTATTCCAGACGAGTGGATAAATGTACGTTTTCTTAAAATGAAAAGACTTTTTGTAGGAGCTATGGACAGAAAACATATTCTCCTGTGAATAAAGGAATCTGGTCAACTCAGATATTTCCATCCTTAAAAAGCACTACATTTTCCTGATTTTAGTTAATCATAGAAATTTAGGGTTGGCAGAGACCTCGAGACTTCATCAAGTTCAGTCCCCTGTGCTGAGGCAGGACCCTTAGACCATCCCTGGCAGGTGTTTGTCTAACCTGTTCTTAAACACCTCCAATGATGGGGATTCCACAACCTCCCTTGGAAGTCTATTCCAGTGCTTCACCTTCCTTATAATTAGAACGTTTTAATGGTGTAACGACTATTTATATTTGCTCCACTTTATCTATTTGCCTATACATTCATAAAGAAGCATGCAGCTTTCTTCTTGCTTCATGTGGTGTTTGCTTCTGTGTTTTTTGTTTTTCGTTTGTTTGTTTGCATATGTAGCTGCAAGGTATAGTTCACACTGACAATTTTTAATCAATACAAAAAGCAAATTTGTGTCATATTGTGGTAGGAATGTGAATGCTTAGACAGTGGCAGTACGATGCTGGGGATTGACAGTTACTTTTTTTTAAAAAAATCCATTCTCTTTTTTTTATTTCAAAATCCCACTGGAATGTCATGAGCATTTGGAGATTGCTGCTTTTTGCCTTCAAGGTATGTTGAATCTTTGCTGTGGAGGAGAATGAACACACTGCCTTAAAATCTCAACTGCCCATCAACATTTCCAGATGTGCAACCAGGACTCAATGCATCTTTCTCAAAGCTCCTTTTCAACACACAGAACAGCCAGCAACACTTTTCAGAACATATGGAAAAGGCACCAAATGTCTGACCTTCTGCTGGAAGAGACCTTTACTTGGGATCTGCCCAGTGTGTATCTTACATAGAAACCAACGCTAAGTATACAAAGCAAAACCACATTTTTGGCTGCACTGAAACAAATTGCAGCCCCTGACACTCCAAAAGAATGAGGAGTACAAGAAAAGGAAGAGAAAATGAAAGCTCATGGAGCAGAACAAATCCAACGGACTTCAATCCAAACTATCCAAAATGTTTTGTTTAAATGAAAATATCAAGAGAGTAATTTGGTTCAGTAGACACGATTTTTTTTTTCAAGAGGTCCTATGGAAAGCATCAGTCTGTTCTTTTTGCACATATATCTACTCAAATATTCATTTTAATGAATTGCTGTTTTTGCTTTATTATAAAGAACTCGCAACAGAAAAGAGAAGTGTTTGTTGCTGAGAATAGAAAACCATTATAAGAAGTCAATAATATACAGATCAGCAAGGGCCCAGAATCTGGCCCAATACATTCAGGGTTTTCCTCTAGTAGAGGTAGTTAACCTCTACATGGCTTAAATTTAGAGGAAGAGTGGCTAAAATTAAAGTAAATAAAAATACTTCTTACTCTCATACTGCAAAGCACCATGAAGTCACATCAAAATGAACAATAAACACAATAAATGGGTGTCATTGGCCAGCAATCTTCCTCCACATTACATAAGAATGTCAGTGTAAATAAAGATTGTACATATATTTATTGCATTCCTCTCCTCCACACTTCATATATTGAATGTCTGAGATTCTAATCTGTTGTGCACAATGTTGCTCAGTATTTGAGTAGACAGTGCCTATCACCTTTGTGAGTGCTACGTGAATACAAGTCATTAATACCTATACAGAATTCTGTTGATGCTGTTGAGTTCAGAAATCTGATCACCTAACTATAGCAGTTAGGTGATTAATGTCAACTATGGGGGAAAAAACTTTCTGGGATTTATATGGGAAATATAATTATATCTGATGTCATACTCCGGTACCAATTGCAGATTAAACAGCTGCCCTAGGACACAAGCTATATTGTTTTTTATGAACTGTCGAAAGTCAATATTTTACTTGCCTGAATATTGTCTGTGTAAATAATGCATAGAGTTCAGTTTCCCACATCACTCTGGAGAGTGATTGTTTGGCTCTAATCTTTCTTCTCAAAATCACTTGTGCTGATGTATTTGTCCTTCACTCTGGCTGATCAGTAGGACTTTTCAGGATTAGGTTAGAAACTATCATTGTGATGCTTTCTACAGGCAATAAAGAATATTTACATTCTGAAGTTACACTTCTAACAAGGGAGATTTAGGTTTGTCTGCATGGAAAGTTGCACAGGTATAACCTAAGATGTGAATTTAAATCAATATAGTTAATGTTGTGCAAACTTCTGTGTGAAAACTCTAATTTTAGTTTGAGTGTCTTATTTTGGTTTAACTTAAGGTGATTAGAACAGGTTTAACAAAACTATTATAAACTATTCTGATATTAAAATAAGAGTGTCCACAGAGTCTTGTTCTCCAATTTAACAAAACCAGTTTAAAAGCCAATTCAGGTTGTATAGGTGAAACTTTCTTGTGTATTAAACTTTAGCTTGATATTAAATCCTTCCAATATGGAGATTTTGCTGTAGTATCATTTGAAGTTCACCATTTAGTGGACCAACAAATAGTGATCATAAGTGATTTAAAGATGACTTATCTAAATTGATACCTGGATTTCCATTATAATATTTATCAGCATCTTTCCAAACCACTGTGCATCATCAATACCACTCTCAGATATTTGAGGTAATTATTATTACACACCTTTACAAAGCCTTTTAATATTACCTTGTAGATTGGTGTCAGGGTAAACTCTGCAGAAGCTTGCCCTGTTTTGTATAGAACTGAACACATGGTTAGTGCTTAATAATAATCGTACAGTGTCTGATACATGGTAAATAATCAATCATAACTGAATCGTGAAGGCAACTGATGAGAGAACACAGCAATAGCCAAGGGGCACATTGTGGAACTAGTGAAGCATGAAGAGGCAGTAGAATAGGAGATGTGAAAGCAAAGTGGCACTAAAAATCCAAAAGAATCTGAACTGCTGCAAGCAACAAAGAAGAGTTGGGAGGGGTTCAAAGTAACCAAGGAAGAGGGGATAAGGAGAGACCCTGAGTAAATACAGTATGTGCTGGCAGAATCCAGTCATAGCCAATGACGTGAGATAGAAGGATCCAGTCCCGGCAGCCTTCTACAGTACCAGAAAAGTTACATAATACCTTGTGGAAAGCTTTGCCCATCTGTGTTTATAGGTGGCTCTCAGGAGGCAAAGTAAATATTTAATGCCAGGTCTTTATATTTCTCTTACTGTAAAAGTCTGTCAAACGAATCCTTCAATCACTGGAATGGGTTACCTAGGGAGGTGGTGGAATCTCCTTCCTTAGAGGTTTTTAAGGTCAGACTTGACAAAGCCCTGGCTGGGATAATTTAGTTGGATTGGTCCTGCTTTGAGCAGGGGGCTGGACTAGATGACCTCCTGAGGCCCCTTCCAGCCCTGATATTCTATGCTCCTGCTTCAGAGGTTACTCTTGAGGCTTTCTCATTGCTCCTTGGAAATGAAGAGGACATGAACAGAAACATGCCACAACAATCAATGGGAACCACTTCTGTGCATCCAAGAATAAAATACAGCCTCTGGAATCTTTATTTATGTGGATAAGAAGACAGGTTGGCATTGCTGCAGAGGAAAAATGCTGTGGGAGAGAGGGAGGGTTTTGTTGCTCAGCAGTGATGCCCTGAGTAGATTAACAGGCAGCATTTCGGGAATCTGCAGGGAGTTCTATCCAGTTGTTTTTGTTTAGAGAGATGATGGCTATGACATTGGGTCTGGTTGGTGTCACTGTACTTGGAGTAGTGCCATGTTCTTTGTCAATGTTGCTATATAGTCTGTCTACTAGAAATACTTATTTGCTGGTGCTATAATGGCATGTTGGAAGGAACCCCTGAGATGAAATAAAAACCACACACAGAGATAAGTGGATACAGCACATATGGATGTATATAAATCTTTGCCAGGGTCTATTTATTGGAAACCCTTGTCCTTCTCTCTATCAGATTGTTTATTTCTTACAGCAATAGGAGAACGTAATGTAAGTACATAAGAATTGCTAGTAATCTAGCTTCGAACAGACCAATGGCCTATCTAGCCAGGTATGCACTTTCTGCGAGTAGCAGATGCTTCAGGGGAGGAGCAAAGCACATAACTGCAATATTTCAACAGGAGTGATGGTTTTTCTTTTCCCAAGCCCATGCTCAGTTTGCGACCTGAAACTTTCTTTGATGATGATGAGGGGGGAAGTGTTGATAGTAGTGATGAGCAAACAGGCTGATATTCATGGTCTAGGATCCAAATGTCACCCAAATAACTGAACTTATAAAGGTTTTAGTGTCTCCCACTCCAGCATTTCCATGGGCCTATCTTCTGGTTGGGGACAACCGAATGGCCTTGTGCTCCATTATCATTCGATGCCCTTGTATTCCAGTTTCTCTACAGGCAAACAGCAGAGGGACCCAAGAGTTCAATAGGTGGAGAAGTTTGTTGGATTTTCTGTCTCCCCACCCCTTGAAGTCAGGAGAGTGGGAGATCACCCTCTCATGGAGTTGGATCAAGTCCTGTTCTTTACCAGTGTTCAGGAAAGGGAACAGGACTGGTCAGCAGAGTAATCTTCATCTCACTAAATCTAGCGAGAGCGAACAGACCCAGCCAGGATCCTTACCATGTCCCCTTCCGCAGCAACAAAGCAAGGCAAGCAGGGATGGGTGTCTGCCGCTTTTCTCCTCCTCTTAGGGTTCTGAGAGGAGGGAGAGTGGGCCCATCAGCTCAGGCCAGCAAAGGGAGGACGAACCAGTGATTGCTACTCCCGTAGCTCTTCTTTGCTTGAAAAAATATTCTGCTGTCATTCATATTTTTCAGCATATGTATTCTCAATTACACAATTTACTTCATAGAAACATCTGTAATCTTGTTTTTTTTTAAAGTACTAAGCCATTTGCTTCAGTAATATCCCAGAGTCTCTGCTCCAGCCTCCTCATAGTCTCCTTGCCCAGCCAGTCCCAATGTCCCCAGCTCTGATCTCAGTTTCCTCACCCCCCCAACTGGCTCCCAGGTCCCCTATAGCTCCTCCAGAGTCCCAGTCTCTTCATCCCAATTTGTTCTCTCTACCACTCCATTCCTTCCTTCCTTCCCCCCCAGGTCTGAATCTTCTTTCTTCCTCCATGCTGCCTTGGGAGCAGGGGGGGCATTGACAGGACTAGGGAAACCATCAACTTGCTCTGACAGAGCAGAGGGCACACGAGGCGACAGGAATCTTCACAAGGGAGGGACAAGTAGCTTAAATTTGATATTCTATACCATAATTCAAGAGGGCAGTAAAAATGATATCTTAGACCTTCTTGCACATCATGCACAAGTTCCTCTAGAATAGCTAGGGGAATACACAAGGCACATGTAGTATAGATTGTGTGGGTACCAAAAAGAGGCAGAACCTTGAAAATCCAGGAGAGCCTTTACTCATGCATACACTTGCACACAAGTGCACCCATGCACCATCTGAACAGGAGGGCCTCAACTCCAGATTAAGTTACAAAACTGCACATTTAAAAAATACAGACTATTGCAAAGTTCCCCCTAACTCCATTACAAATACCAGAGCTTTGCCAAGGCCTGAAGGGGTTCATGTGCCTGAGTGGGCCAATTAACCACGTAGAATGCACCTGGAGGAGGAACTAGGAAATAATGAGGGTTAATTAAAGAGGAAGTGCAGCTGAACAGGAGCGGCCTGTATAAAGCCCAGTAGCTGAGAGGAGAAGGGGGCTGCAGAGAGAGAGAGCATGAGCAGGCAGGCGGGCGGGCGGGCGGGCATGTGTGCCACAGTCACTGTCAGGTGAGAAGGCAAGGGAGGAAATAGCCTGGGGACACAGCAGTAAGGTTTAGGATTGTGCAGATCTTACCTAATAGTTGGAGGGACCCTGGGCTGGAACCCTGAGTAGATGGTGGGCCT
The DNA here is from genome assembly GCF_003597395.2 of Chelonoidis abingdonii. Classification (NCBI taxonomy): domain Eukaryota; kingdom Metazoa; phylum Chordata; order Testudines; family Testudinidae; genus Chelonoidis; species Chelonoidis abingdonii. The sequence continues at coordinate 93,105,918 of NC_133773.1, forward strand.
GGGTTTCCCTACTAGTCAGTGGAGAAGTAGCAATGTTAAGGAGACAGTGACAGAGAAGACTTCCTGGGACAGTTGGTCTGGAAAAACTTTAGATGCATGTGATTTCCCCAGAAGGGGAAAACCACAGTGACCTGGCCAGAAGGCCAAGCCATGAAGCAGGAGCAAGTTGAATCCCAAGAGAGCGAGACAGAGAGTGGTGGAGTGCAATCGCAGGAAGGGGCACCAGCCTGGCAGAGCTAATCCCCAGAAGGGGTCAGAAGGAGGTTCTCCAGCAGTGAGTAGTGCACCCCACGACAGGTCTGTAAATAACTCCTAAGAAAATTGTTCCATTTACTGAGAGATTGCTTTTTAACAAATCTATAATTTATTTTTTTCCATTGAGAACTGGTATAAGGTATCTGATACTTTCAGCACTTGGGAATGGGCGGTGGGGCTGGGGGAGAGGAGGGAAATCAGTCTTGTTATGACCTATTTGCTTGCTTATTTATGGATGTAATCGTGATTTCTTTACTCCCTGAAATTAATGGCAAAACTCCCATTGACTTCAATGGGGCCAGGATTTCCCCTGACATATCTAATCAATTAAATTTATCTCCTGTATTTCCAGAATGCTCATCTCCATATATTTATTAACTGTGAAGATTTATTTCTAATTCCAAATAAGGGTTTAACTTATTAAGGAAAATATTTTAAGATTTACGGAGAAACAACACATAGTAATAGATAGCTTTGTAGAATTTTAAAAAAAAAAGACTGCCTAAAGTTAGTTCCTAAATGTGTAGATTTCTAAATTCTAATGTAGGTATCTAAATATGAATTTAGGAGTCTAAGGTTAGCCATCTAACCTTGAAAATGTTTGTTTGCCCCGAGTTTCTATGCAAATTGATCTCTGGCATACTCCGGAGTGCACAGCTTGCTTCCAGGAAATGTGGCTGTGCATGGTTGGTCTGGTCAGAAGATGCACCATATGTTGTGACAACCTGGCACTGCAAATGCACTTAGGAAGAAAGGCCTTTGATGTATAGAGGATGTGGCTATATAATGCCACGATTTAATGCCATTTTAAGTAGCTATAAGTAAAAGTGTTCTTACAAGAGGGTAGTGCCCTGATTATCTATTGAAAAGTGGCAAGAAACTCACAAGTGGTCCATTAAAAATGCTTAGAAAACTGGAACTTTCTATAGTCACTTACAACCTTCCTGTGAGCACCCACTTCACTGGCTGTGTCAGAGTATTCAGGTTAAAGAAACAGAGCACTAACAGCCTAGAGATGGTATTTACAGGGAGGCAGTGTGATCTAGTGGATAAAGCACTGGACCATGACTCTGAAGTAGCAGCTTCTCTTCCTAGCACTGCCACTGGCCTGTTGGGTTATCTCCTTTCTGTGCCTCAGAATCCTCATAGGTAAGGCCCGACTTGAATCTCAGGATTCTTGTCAAATACTTGTAGCTGAGTTACGAACAAGACATGGAAAAGTAATAATGAACCTTTTTTATTAATTGCAGTAATTTGGAAAAGCCAAAAGACCCATTTGTTTAAGAAAAATTTGCTGGAACAATATAAACACTCAAGTATTATATTGTAACTGCTAATTTTTTTTGATAACCAGACACTGTGCTGCAACTATATTACACTAATTTGTGTGTGGGACTGATAGCATGAGCCCCATCATGCACAGGGCTGACTGTCCGAGCCCCAGCTGTGGTCAGTTTGGATAAATAGGGTTCTACTGTACTAATGGCTGGGGTGGGGAGTGTGTATTGCAAACCTCAAAATGTGTGAAAAAATGTGGACTGTATAAAATAAGCTAATTAAAATAAAAATTGTGGTAGAAACCAAATATTGCGGGATCTGCAATTTCCACAGTATCGCCAATTAAGTAGGGCCTTACCCATATGTTATATGGGGATAATGATACTTACCTCCTTTTGTGAAGCGCTTTGAGATCCGCTGCTGGTAAGTGCAAGAGACTGTACTGAGCCACAAAGTTCATTTCAGGGATTGGTGCCAAACATACCCATAGTTTATCCATATTCAGAACCATGAAGTTCTGATCTCATCTGAATTTTCCCAAAACTCAGGGGTATTTAAGTCTTAATGTTGGTTCGGGCACATCTCTAATGTAGACACATTGTTTCTTTGCTCAGTGCAGTGTGACAGTAAGTCTGCCTTTTTATGGGAGTCATGGATAATGCAAATTACATGTTAACTTTAAAAAATATCTGAGTTTTGGGGCTTTATTGTGTGAGCAAGTAGATGCAGTGGTAGACAGCTGGACTAGCTTCACAAAGAACCTTGAGAGTTGCCCGAGGTGCATTCTGGGAGGCTGAGGGACAGCCAAGGCTTTCATAATTAGGACTACTGCTGTAATGTGATTTCATCTTCATCCACTACTACTAATTGTTGGAGTGCACTGGAGGAATCACTGAGCGTTTATAACTAACTAAACATGCATTTTTACCGGAGGAGGCTGCGTCAGTACTATCCCGCTTTCTTCTTGATTTTTTGGCTTTCTGTACTGCTGCGGCAGTGAGGCTGCCCTGGCAGCACCAGTCGGAGCTGTTTAAAATATTTTAAAACTGTTAGTTAAATGCTTGTTGCACAACAAAGGAAATTTTGATTAAAACAATGTGACCTGTGAGACTTTTTTATTATAAATTCATGATTTTTTTATTATTTTTTCTCTCCATGACCAGACCATGACTCATTATGTAGCTTGCTGTGATAAACCACTTGCCCTAGTCATAAGACTTAAACAATTTGAGACTTTGGGTAAAAATTTAAAAAGCATCTAAGTGGTGCTCTACTGTTCAAGCTGTTCCACTGGGTAGAAATCAATAGTCACTAGGTCACAGAGACTGAATGCAAAATGACTCTTTAGCCCAGGGATCTGGTCTCTCACTTCAGTGGTGGATGCCCTAAGATCAAGTCTTGTTCCAATAACTAATTATTTATACAAAGTGGAAGAGTTTCAACAGGAAAGAATAAGCTAGATGTATCCCATTGCCCCGTGGTTAGGGCATGATCCTGAAAAGTGGAAAATATTGATCCTTACTCCAAATCAGGCAGAGGTTGGGATTTGAACCTAAATCCCCAACATCTTGGGTGAGTACTGACAATTGGGCTAACAGTTATGGGGGTTACTTCCTCTTCCTTCTATGTGAGAGCTTGGGAACCCAAATCTGGGAGAAAGTTCATGGCTATGAATCCCAAAGGGAGCTAGGCATCTTCCTTCAACCCAGACTTAGCACCTGAGGGTATGTCTACACTACAGTTAGATGCTCACGGCTGACCTGTACCAGCTGACTCAGGCTCGCAGGCCTTGGGCTGAGGATCTGTTTAACGGGCGGTGTATATGTTTGGGCTCCAGCCTGAGGCCAGGCTGTAGGACTCTGCAAGCTGGAAGGGTCCCAGAGTTTGGGCTCCAGCCAGAGCCCACATGTCTACACTGCAGTTAAACAACCCCTTAGACTGAGTCCTGCGAGCCCAACTCAGCTGGCATGGGCCAGCCACAGGTTTTTAATAGGGTATGTCTACAATGCAAAGTCCCTTTGAGGGTCAGGGGTTTCGGTCATACTCCTCTCCTATTGGCAAGTTTAGGCAGCTCCCTGCTCAGCTTGTCGGATCTTGTGAATACCATTCTCAGACGTCTAATTCTCCCCAGGCATTGGATAGGGAGCCTTTGTGCCTTACCCAGGGCTGTGGATTCCATCTGGCAGCAGGGCGCCTAAAGTTGGTGTTACAATGCTGAGCCCGGTCCCCTTTGTGGATCCAGTCCCCTTTGTGGATCCAGCCCCCAAGCACTTTTGAAAGTTTTACCATTTGTCAATATGAAAACCTGGAAGTTTCAAAACATGGCAGAAGTAAGGGTCTCCTTCTGCCAAGTGCTAAATGCCCTCAATCCGGTGACTTGAGAGGGTGAGTTGAGGGTACTCCGGATATTGGAGGATCAGAACCTAAATTAACTATTGAATACATATGGTGCATGGAATATTATATCATAAGTTGGTTGTAAAATATGGACAGCACAAAGAGAACTGATAATACACAAGGTATAACAAGCCAGACAAACTATTACATGAAATAATAATTGACTCTTAGCCCCTGTTAGTGTATAAGGAAGTAATGAAATCTTTGGGTATTTCTTCAGATTAATTTTCCTTAACCTATGAAACTGGAAATGATTCAAAGGACCAAGGAACAATTCAAATATTCTTTTTCCTCTTGTATATTTAACCAACAAACACATTAGTAAGCTGTTGCAAAATCTGATTGTATATATTTTTGCCTTCTAAAGAGATAATCTAATATAAGCAATTTTTTCAAACCTGGCAATTCCTTAAAGTGTATTACATCACTGATCAGTATTTAAAGTTGTTGTGTGGTTTTTCACAGACTAAGAATTAGGCTTTGTGTTGTTAGCATGCCTGTGAAGACCTGTATTTTACCCTGGAACTGTTTCCTAGTTGGTTGTCACTGTACAACAGTTTGCGAATCTTTCATACAACACAAAATTGATGCTATTGACAATGTTCATGCAGAAAGGCAGGAGTTGTGCATTCCCAGATTTATGTCTGATTAGAGACTGGCCCTGCCCTGTCACCAATATGGAAGAGTACATCTCTTGGATCTAGTTTTTGTATATAATTTCCTATGGCTTTTTAAAAAAGCAAACTGAAAAAACAGAAATTTCTTCATGTGGCATCATATCAATATCCACATGGCTTATCAAGAGGGTTGAAATCATTAAATCCATCACACAGACTTTTGCTACTTGAGCTAACAGACTGATACCAACAGTAGGTTGCCTGCTCCGTGGACCAGCACTAGAGTGGTATGTGACACTTGCCCAGTGGGTTTCACAGATGTCTGCTAAGAGCAGAGAAATGGTAAGACTGGGGCATGTTCAGTTTCATTCCAGCCTTTGGAGGGGAGTGCTGCAGTGGGCACAGATTCTTCTTCCTACTCCCCTGACCCACACCGTGACCCCTTCTGCTGCAACCTATCCCAATCCTGTCTCTTCCCCACCTGCAGCTCCTCCTCCTAATCCCATTCTCCTCTCCTAGACAGTCCCAACATCCTTGCCCAGCCAGTCCTAGTCTCCTCTTTTGGTCTCCTCATCCCAGCCATTCCCACTCCCCCAGGCTCCTTTCCCCCCAGTCTTTGTTGAGGCAGTCCCAGCTTCCCTTCACTCAGCTCCTTGTCTGATCCGTCTCTTCCCCCTTTCCTTGAGTCACCCCTCAGCACACATTGCACATCCCCACTGGCTCCTAGTCTCCCACCCCAGGGTTCCTGTACAATCTCAGTGGCCCAACGGGCTCCATGTCCCAGTCTCTTTGCCCAGCCAATCCCAGTTCTCCGCCTGCACTGAGGCTCCTTGTCAGGTCTGTCTCCCGCCCCTTCCCCCTACTACATTGTTTCCTCCAGTTTCTCCTCATCCCCCAAGCCAGCCTCCAGTCCCACCTCTGGCTCCTTGTCCCAGCCTCCAGTCCCACTGACCCCACCATGCACAAGTCTGCCACTTCTTCTTTGCATTTGAATTAAGCAGCTTACTCCTTCATACCGCCTGAGCTCAGCTGGGAGTGTATTGAGAGCACAGGAGAGACAGTATTCCTGCTCTGGTGACCAGTTGAGAGATGCAGTTGTACCTCAAGTCCCATTCAGCCCTGGGCTGAAGGATGCTGAGTGCAGAAGGAATACATGGGGACTCTAGCTGCAAAGCTCCAGCAAGTCTCCACCGACCATGTGCAAACTGTAATTTTTCAAAGGCTTCTAACTTGGGTAGATTTTCACAGGAAAATGTAGAGGCCACCTTCTGCCAAATTTCAAGTCCCTTTGCCAAAATATTGGGGTGCAAGAGTTTCTCAAAAGTTTGCCAGAATTTTTTAACATGAGCAACATAGTGTATTGTCCCCTAGGCATTTTCTGGGAAACTGCTCAGCTATTTTGGCTGATATCACCCAAAAAAATTCACTCTGAGGCAGACACTCAGCAGGGAGAATTTCAGTGCAAACAGTTGAAATTTGGCAAATTTACAAGAAACTGAAAACAGGGTCTTATAATTGGAAGTGCTGGGCAACCTTAATACTAAGGGAGGGCTGGTAGGTGATGCTATCAGACATATATACAGTGAACTAAAAGAGCATTTATATTTCCTAAAGCAATGCTCAACAAAGTAAAATGGCTTGTAGCCAGCTCATATCTGCAGAACTGTAAGTGCTGGTGTAATATGATTTAGTGGGGGTAGCATTTTCACAGGTTTTATTACTATCACAAAGTATTTTTGTTTATAACTTAATGAAAACAGGGATATTGATCAATAAATCACTAAGTGTTAAGATGAACTCTGTTATAGTGTGTTTATGTCATAAGCTTATGAGAGTAATGGCACTGCATTCACTTTGATAGTGGTTACGGTGAGTAATTTTGTGTGTGTATATAGTTATCTGAGTTCTGAGGGTCCAGTAACATATGACTTCTGCTCACCGCTGCATAGCCTCTAATTTTTTAGGTCCCAAGCTGTTACTTGTGATGCCTCCTAGATTTGAAATGTGTTTTTTGGGCGGGGGAGGGGGGGGGCAAAATGAAAATATTTGTTTTCTGGTTTGAAGGCTAGAAAGATATTAGTCAATTTTTCAAGCAATATTTCATGAGCCACGGTAACAAATGCTTTACTAAAGTTTAGATATAGCATGTCTACACTCTTCATTTTGTCCAATGATTTTGCAATTCAGTCAACAGAATGTTTCGTTTAGTGGCTATTGTGTATCAGTTGCATGAAAGAGCAGTTCCTATTGTTTTGTTTCAAATATGGAAGCAACTACCTAACCTGTAGCATTAATGGCAAAAAGGCTTGGATAGTAAACACCTAAATAGCTCTTCTTTAGGTAGCAGGGCATAATATAGATAAAACATTTCCCCCCTTATACCTTAACATACTGAGCATGAGCAGGGGGGAACTGATCTTTCTCATTTGCATTAATATTGTGTGTGTGCTCTCAGGCTGTATCAGTCACATTGTGTGACGTGTCAAATAACATAAGGTGACATGACTGGCACAGTGTGACTGGATGCTCAGGGAAACCCTCAGAGCTGAAATGTCACCTCTAATTCATTTATGATCGTTCTAGCCTGTATTTTGTTTACCTTTGCTGTTCTCTAACTAGTTTGCTAGATCATGCAAATATTCCAGTGCTACTATGACACTTCTTTCTTTGGCTGTCCACAATGTAGCGTGACTCTCCTGAATCAGGAAGTCCAAAAGGAAAACAGGTTTTGAAGCTGTTTCATTTCATACAGTGTAGATCAACTTGTTTTAATATCTGGTAACCTTAATTACTGAAAAAGAAGGATCAGTTGTTGCCTTCTAAGTATGATTTAAAAACTTATGTGTGGGCATGTGTTTTGCGTTTTATCCTAAAATCTGTTCAGGTCCTTCCTGCTAGCTGTGTTTGATTTCAGTGATTTAAGGACAAAGCCTGCCTGGCTGTTCAGGGTTTGTGAAGTGGGGTGTTGCCAACTCTTGCTATTTTGTCACAGGTCTTGTGATATTCAGTGTGTTCCTTAAAGTTCCAGCTCCTGGAATCATGTAAAACTCTCATCCTTTTATTTTTTTTCCAATGCAAGTTCTGGCCTTTCATGGTTGTGGGGAAAAAAGCTTGAAAAATCTGACCCCTAAAAAGTCAAAATCAAAGGCAAATAAAAAGAACTCAGTTTATTATTTAAAATGTCATGATTTTAGAGGTCTGACTCATAGTCTTTGAATGTTGGGGGCTGGCAATACTGGGAAGGGGGGGGGCAAACACATGGAACTCCCCTCCTACCTCTTGCAGATAGAGTAAGGGACATGCATAATACCAATGAGCATAGGTACTTCTCCCCTCAGTACTTCCCCACTCCCAGGCCAGTACATGGAGCTGAATAGGCATGATGTGAGGGAAGGAAGCTGCATCCCTTGAATGGAGCACTGAAGTGGACAGATAGAATCTGTGCACTGGGAACTCTCTGTGGCAGGATTGAGTGGAATGGTTTTGCACCACTCCTTACTATGGGCTGTGCCTACAAAGCATACATGAGCCCGTAATATTTTAAAATCTGTTTATTCTTCCATATAGTGCAGTGCCCAAAGATTTATTGCAAAAAGAAACCAAAAAGAATGTGCTTGAGGGTGCATTCTCCAGGCACTGGAGAATTATTGATCCATGGCCGTTTTGTAAACGGATCCTGTGTGTGACCCAGGAATTGTATGTCTCTTATTGTGTTGAAGCTTTGTTTCTGTCTGTCAGAGTTACAATAACACTCTTTTTCCCCTGTAAGTATCAAAAGAGCAATCCAATGAGCCAAAGCACTTTTGCTTCCTTACAGGACAACAAATCTTCTCCATTCCAAATGGAAAAAGACAAATATTATTAAACAGGAACATACATTCAGCTCCTGGAAGAGCTATGGCAAGAAGCCCAAGATTAAAGACATAACAGGCTGCAGGTTTGCTAAACCTGCCAAAAGCCCTCCTGAACAGGAAGAAAATACTTAGAGCTGCCAAAGTACTACAAGGTACAGTCCTGGCCCTTTAAAATTTCACCTGCTCTGCAGGGGGAACTTCTGAAAATCAGTGAGTTCCTGTGAAAAAGGAATCCCTTTCCCACAGGGCAGATGGCATTTTAAAGAATCAAGATTGTAGCCTGGTTTAATTATCAGAGCAGGAAATTGGAAGTCTGGAAATCTGAGTTCTCTTCCCAACTCTGCCATTGACTTCCTATTTACTCTTGGTCAACTCACTTACCCTCCCTATCCTTTGTCACATCACCTGTAAAATGGGGGTAAAACCCACATTTGTAAGGTGCATTGAGACCCTCCCATACTAATTCTGAATTTTGTAATAAGCAGAGATAGTACTTATTTTCAGCACTGAACATGGCCCAGGATTTGGCCTGAGATTTCTATAATTGAAGAAGATCAAAGAAACATTTTTACACTATTTTTTTTAAAAAAGGTTGCTTATTTTGTGCATTTTGGAAACACTCTGACTGAAATGCTGGTTCCACTGAAGTTAATGGGAGCTTTGAATTTTTTAGTGGCCTAGGATTTCACCCTGTATGTATAGGCAGCATTACTGTTTCCCAAATAGTCAGTCTGTTAGTAAGTTTTCCTTACTTGTGTGTGTCTTTCACACATGACAGAGGAGAGAGTTTCTTTTTAAAAAAATATGAAGATGTGGTTGTACAACCACAGGACTTGGCAGGGAACTCAGAAGCAGGTATACTACCTGAAACTACTCAACTCATTTTTTACATATTGATGGATTTTCAGGTTAATCTGTATCCAGGGCCGGCTCGAGACCCCAGCGCGCCAAGCGCGTGCTTGGGGTAGCATGCCTCGGGGAGATGCTCTGCCGGTTGCTGGGAGGGCAGCAGGCAGCTCCGGTGGACCTCCAGCAGGCGTGCCTGCGGAGGGTCCGCTGGTCCCGCGGCTCTGGTGGAGCGTCCACAGGCACGCCTGCGGAGGGTCCACCGGAGCTGCGGGACCAGCGGACCCTCCGCAAGGACGCCTGCAGGAGGTCCACCGGAGCCGCGGGACCGGCGAGCAGCAGAGCAGGCCCCGCGGCGTGCCGCTGTGCTTGGGGCGGCGAAATGGCTAGAGCCGGCCCTGTCTGTATCCCTTGTCAGTTTTTTCAGAGTTTTTGCTACTTTGCAGAGGTAATTTACTATCTTTTATATATATATAAAAATTCCCCTCTCACCCCCATGGGTGGTATGTGTCTTCCTCAACCTCGGGTCCTCTACCAGAGGCCTGGGAGTTTGAGGGTTCTGCGCAGTATATTAGCTGTTCCTAGCACTGTACTCTTCTGGACAGAGAGCTCTGATGTTGTTCCTGGGATCTGTTAGAGCCACTCACCCAGCTTAGGAGTCACAGCCCCGAGTGCTCCTACCACCACTGGGACCCCTTTGGCTATCAACTTTCACACTCTCTTCTAGTTCCTTTTTATCAGGGCAACCCTGTAGTACTTCTCAGCTTCATATTCCTTTCAATCTGATGTTTGTGTCACATTGGCACTGCTATATCTATCACCACCGTGTGCTTCTGGTCACTTGTCTATACTATACCGCCAAGCGATGTGTGGTTGATGGCCACACTGCGCTGTCGTCCTGGATCTGGAAGTCGCACAGCTCTTAGGCCTGCTATTCTCCACAATGCCCTTCTGTGGAATCTCCCATCTGCGTTTTGGAGGGCTCTAGAGCCCATAATTGCTGTGCAGATGTTCCTGTAACAAATGCCAGCCACTTGGTATGACCGTTCAGTGATCTGCTTCCATGCTGGCATCTTACATCGCATGTCCACTATGTGTTGGAACTGTCCTGGGTCCTCTATGAACGTCTGGCACTTCGGAGTACCTCTTTAGTGTGGTAGAATCCCCTGCTTAATGGATTCTGCGTGTAACCAGAGGCCTGCTTCCTTGTTGCCGCTTATGATCAGTTGCCTCAGTCGTAGATTTTGAGTCGCCCTATTCCAGCCCGCCATCTGGATAGGATTTCCAAGTCAGCCACCTCATGCTATCTGTCGATGTACATCCCAGCGGGTCTTGTCTTGCATGGCAGCTTCTTTCTTGCAGTGGTCTTCCTCCCATGATCTGCCTGGCTTGCCCTCAGGTATTCTCTAGCAGCTCATCTTTTGGGGGCCATCTTACCTGAGTATCTATGGTGGTCTTGGGCGAAATCCCCTCACCGGCATTCACCTGCTTACCTCAAATATGATGAGAGTGAAGCTATGAACTAGGAGAGGTCATGCCCGCGCTCGGACGTCTGCACCGGATAACAGGTCCGCGAGCCAGTATGTTGAGGAACCAGGACAATCTGACGTAAGTGGGCTATTACTGGACAACCATTCTCATGGGACGAGAACAAGAGAACAGCTGGAATTGATGAGTATGACTTAATGCAAACAGTTGACCACATGAGAGGGGATATAATGAAAACGTATGAGGGGGACTGGTGCGAATGGGACAAAGACCTACATCCACGCTTACTGAGAACAGCTAGCTTACCCAACGCTTCCAATGTCAAGAAGGAAGCTGGCTCTCACAGCGTTGAGCCATAGACCAACTCCAATTAAATCGAGACTCAGAAGAACTGGAGCAAGAACAAGTGTCGATGTGCCGCCACACCTGAAAGCTGAAAGTTCACTGCCAACCACCTCTCCATTGCAGAGCACAGCAGACTGATATGAGGTCAATAAGATAATGGAGAACTAGCTACAGTCGAATCTGCGGACCACGGCGTATTAACCAAAGGCCTTTTCGTGGAGAAGAATAAAAGCCGATCAATAGTATGTAGGAAGGGAGCCAATTAGAGCCGTCGATGACACCTACTAGAACCACATATCAAACCAATGAACGCTGGTATACGCTAAGCCACTGTAATGCTGGAGTGCATAGGCTTGGAGGGCTAACACGATCAAGAATAGAACAACAGTATGGTTTACCCACCCTGGAAAAAAAATGAAGGTTTGGCAGGAATATAAGATCAAAGGGACTCGGAGAGAAGTTAGTAGGCATGGGTGGAACTACAGACAGGGATGATAGAGTTTAGACGATAAGACTACGTCACTGAAAAAATACAAGGATCGCTGATGCCGTGAAGCCTAGAGATCTGACACAAAGGCTACAGCGACTAGCTAGCCAGGCCAGGAGATACACATAGAGAGCAGAGGCCAAGAAAAGTAAATGCCTGTTCTTCGACAAAGACATTCAAGGTGTACTAAACTGCCAGGTCAGCACACAATAACAGCAGAAACTAAACGATACTGGAAAGAATATGGGGAGAAAGACTAAGCTCATGAACAACAGTGCACAAAGTGGTCAGGACTTGAGAACAGAGCCACGCAGCAATCTCCACAGAACAGAAACGATCAGTCACCATCACGTAGAAAAGCATCGCACAGCAGTGGGTCCAAGCAATGAAGAACGGACAGCACCTGGATCAGCATGATCCACACCTACATGGCAAAGATAATAACAGCAGTGCAGCATGAACGCCTTAGCAGCACGAGATGAACAGCTGCTAGCAGCAGGCCCCATCCACAAACTGGCTACACAAGGAAGGAAATCTGATCATGTGAAAGACCACTAGCCAAGGGGGACAGAGAACGATTGCGCAGATCCAACACTGCTCTCCGCCACAACATGTGGAAGTCCATATCAGGCATCATTATAAGGTGCCAAGCTACAGGACGCACCATGGACCATAAGTAATGAGCGCACAGTCAGAAAGGCCATTGGAAAACAACAACCAGGGCTACAAACACCAGATTGTCATAGATTAGAGCAGATCGCCAAGGATTCGAAATGGTTAGACAGACAATTGAGACACAGCCGGATTGCTACACGGAAAGGCCTACGACTGCATGCCGAAACAATACCGTGGATCTATGATGAATGTTCTGGCCTATACAACAACACATCAAGCAACAGAACACCACATACAGGAATAGACGCTTACTACAAGAACTCAAATGGGACTAATGGAAGACAACACATAGAAGTACAACTCTCAACGGCTGCTTGACAAGTGCCATCAAGAGCGGGCATCTACCCAAGGATGATCACTGTGCCGCTGCCTTGTTTCTGCATATAGCTTAAAAACTCTCAGGCAGCGATAATCACGAAGGACTGGGATACGGGTACAGGTTCAGAGAGTGGAACTACCATCAGCCACCTCCTCTCATGGATGCATCAAGCTGTATGCTAAGAATGAACGAGAGCAAACATCATAACATCGCAATACCACGCTCGCAGGAACTTCGCGTGCAGTCGGGAAATCGTCATCGGACTGGAAGAGTGTCGCGGATGGTAAAGTAGTGGCGGAATGAGTGAGGAGAGGTATCAACGGTACGATGGAGGTGGAACTACAGCGGGCCCGGCCAACATAGCAGACCATACAGGACTCAGCGTATAACTTAGTGGCGTCCACAGTGCAGACCCCATTGGAAACCATGAGGAGGAGGGCCCAGGCAAAACTCAGCAAATCCAGTATCACCGAACAGGAATAAACAAGATCACTTGAAGAGGCGCTCAGCTGGGAAGGAAAAGATCACACGCCATCACTAGGAATACGCCCCTGCCAAGTTCGATCAGATACACTGCACGGGTATCAAGTGGAGCTGGGCAAAGAGAGGAACATGGAGCTGGCCGATGTGAAAAGCCGGTGAAGCCTCCTCAGCATAATGCACGGAGCGTATCCACCCCAAGGTCCAACACCCAGAGACTGTATACCAGCGACAAGAAGGCGAGGCGGGGCTTAGGTGAGCGTCAGCCACGTGTCCTGCGCGATGAAAACGTGGAACATCAAGAGAACACCGATAAAGATGCCCCCAAAGATCGAGGCTGCTGAAGAGAATGCCTGAGGGCAGCAGCAGAACATGGGAGGAAGAACAAGCAGAAGAAGTGCCATGGCGAAGACAAGAGGGCCCTGCATGGGATGTTACCATCGACAGATAGCTGAGGTGGCTGACATTGGGAAATCCTCGCAAGTGGCTGTGAAAGGGCTGGACTCAAAGACAGCACTGAGACACTGATTAGCAGCACAGGAGCAGGCACTGGCACAGATCCATGAGCAAGGGGATCTACCACATATAAGAGGACCCAAGTGGAGACTGTGGCAGAAAGAGGCTCAGAGACAGCTCAACACATCGAGTGGCCGAGATGTAAAGATGCAGGCAGGAAAGCGATAGCACTGAGGGCACAACCAAGTGGCTGGATTGTGTACGCAGGAAATTCTGCGCAGCACATATGGGGCATAGAGACGCTCCGCAAGACGCGATGGGAGATTTCAGCAGAAGGTTGTGTCGAGAATAAGCGGGGCTACAGATTTGTGGGCAGTTCCAGATCAGACGGACAGGAGCAGGTCCTGGCCAATTCAACCAGACTGACGTGGTATAACAGAGGACAGATGACAGCGGTGTGATAGATTATGCTAGTGACCAAGTGACAAGCCAGCACATCTAGGAAAGAGAGGAATATTGAGTAGCTGGAGAAGTAGCAGGGCATGACAAGAGGAACTATGAGAGGATGTGGAAAAGTGAAGAGCCAAAGTGGTCCCACGTGGTGCGTAGGAACTCGGGGGCTGTGACTCCTAAGCTGGGTGAGTGGCTCCAACAGATCCCTATAGAAAACATCAGAGCTCTCTGTCCAGAAGAGTGCAGTGCTAGGAACAGCTAAGATACTGTGCAGAACCCTCAAACTCCCAGGCCTCTGGTAGAGGACCCAAGGTTGAGGAAGACACATACCACCCATAGGGGTGAGAGGGGAATTTTTTTTTTTTTTTATATATCATTGCTGGTTACTGGCACATTTGTATTTGAGAAGTGTGTATAATATCTGTGGACTGAAAGACTTCTATTCTTAATTCATACACTTAACAGTGTTGCCAAACTTCAGATTTTTGAATTGCTGCAGCTAACGCATCAGCTAATGCTCTTAAATCTATTCTGACCTTTTTGATGGGTTGGACTCCCAACACTAGCCCTGCAAGAGCTGAATTAGGCCAGGTGGGCCCAATCTGCTAATTAGGCTGCAAGCAGGGGAGATTTAGAATGGAGGCAGCTAATTAAGGACTGTCTCACCTGTGTAGGAATAGGTAGTTGGCTGCAGAGAGAGTAACCCTACTGCTGCAGGGAAGTAGGTTGCAGTCACTCCCTGAGTGGAAGGAGTTGGAGGCTGGCTGGTAGGCAAACCCAGAGAGGAGAAACCAGATATGTAGGAAAAAGCCTGGGGAAACAACAGCAAGAGGTGTGAAGGGATTCTGGCTGCCTGGGCTGGAATCCAATGTAGAGGGTGGGCCTGTGTGCCCCTACCAGCTACTGGGAAGTGGCAAGGGAGTTAGAGGCACCAGCCAGTGGGTCTGGAAAGATTTTGACTTTCTCAGAAGCGGAGGACTTCAGTGTCCTGGCTCACAGAGCCAAGCACAGAGAGGAAGCTGTAGGCCCAGTATGAGCAGGGCAGCAGAGTGGGACAAGCTGGGAGAAGCCAACACCAGAGGGAGAGTGCAAGCTGGCAGAACTAATCCCCAGGATGGCCAGCAGGAAGTGCTACTCATGGTGAGTGGACCCTGTGATGCTATTGTATTACATATGTTTGAGGGTAGCTGTAGTGGCACATCAGGATAATACTTTTAATCCCACTGAAGAAATGCAACTAAAGCTACTATTTTGCAGTAAAATTCTTCTTAAAATAGCTATGCTACAGGTATACTGTCTGAAGGCTTAGTCTCCATTTGAAGATTCCAACACAACAGTATGTGGTAGGTTTCTCCAACATAATAGTACATCAGTTACTTTGGATACTTAATTTTTTTTTCTTTTATACTGTGCTAATGTTAGCTTATTACAATGTATCCTGTTATGTGACCAGATCAACAAAAATTGGTTATTTAATAGAGGTGGTCATCTTACAAAGAGAGCAGAACTGTACTTGGTGGGTCAGGTCCAGGCCTACCATACAGGTCATTGTGCTTCTATGCTGGCACAACCGAACTATAAACTTCCCCTAACTGGGCAGCTGAGCTGATTTCCCCCTTGGGGAAAATTTCCAAGTGGTGTAGCGCTAATGTAGCTGACTCAGTGCTGCCCTTGGATTCTTAGCATCAGTGGCCAGAGTAGCCCCCAACTCCCCTAGGGATTTTGGGGGGAGGGGGGGAGAAACATGGTTTATAGCCAACTTTTATCATGCCCTTTGTGTCCTCTGCTAAGTGGAACTTGACCAGGCCCAAGGATTGGGCCCAATGTGGCTGGGGATTTTGGTGGTGAGGTCTCTTCAGCCAAGAAGCTATGTCACAAGGCAGGTCTCATGAAGTTTCACTTTATTGCTGCACTCTGTTGCTCACAGACTGATCTGAAGGCACCACAGATTCTCCTGTTAAATGTTTGAGACACATCACCTTGCAAAATACCATCTGCATTTTCCATGCCCCGGGATAGGAGAGAGTGAATGGAAACCATCATCTGAATTATTTCACTGTTTTAAGAGCAACTTAAAATGACTTTGGAAGAATCTGTAACTTTGACAGGATTTGTCCTATCTTTCAAGAAGTGAGGTTTTTAAGTTTAATAAACCAGTAACTTAAGATTAGAGTGAAATATTCCAATAGAGGTATTCATAAAGGGGAATACTGCATCAGAGATGGTTTCCACTGATTGCTCTCCACCTTCAGGAGTTACTCAGCACCCTGCAGGGTCAAACATTCCCCAGCACCATCTGCCTGACTTCCTGCTGAAAATCTAATGAAGCAGTAAACTGTCACACCCACTTTTCTAGGAAGTGAGAGGTAGCAATCACAAAATATCAGGGTTGGAAGGGACCTCAGGACGTCATCTAGACAAACCCCCAGACAGATTTTTGCCCCAGATCCCTAAATAGCCTCCACAAGGAGTGAACTCTCAATCCTGAGTTTAGCTGGCCAATGCCTGGGGTAGGCATAAATCTCTCTTCACCTGAGGCATTACTACTCCATTATTATTTTATTATGTCAAGCTACATTAGACTGCCCGTGAACTCTTGCTCCAGTTAAGAGCAAAATCTCCATGTCATTTCAGTAGTCAAAAGATGCTGAGTTCTAACCTTTTAATGTTGGCTGTAAGGTGAAATCATTCAAGTGACAGAGAGTAGTCTCCATCCTGATGTGCTCTAGTTAAAGAAATGTTCAGCGTTTGTTGCTGCTACTTGTGCCAGGCACAAATGTTATTCTTTATCATGAAATACACTTTTGTGGCCCCGAAGGAGTCAGCCTCTGTAACACAGCTATGTACACAGCCCACCTATGAGGTCTTGCAGTAAAACCTTCTTGGTACTATACTTCACACAGACACAAGTTCCTGCTCAAGCCTTCAAGGGAACAAAATGACACGGGAGGACAGGAGGAACTCAGTAATCTAGCAAAAGGAAAAATAACATGGCATCATTCTCTAAAGTTGGCAAGATTAGGCCATAAGGCCAGTCATTGACTTGAACTGCATAACCATGCAGGGTTATAAGGAGAGAGTAAGGAAACTTACCCTCCTGCTTGTCCCCTCAACTCCCTCGCTGGGGGATACTGGCACCTTGGGTCCAGCTGTGCAGGACTGACAAGATGCTGTGCACCTCCTACTCCCTCATTGGATGGAGTGGGCAAAGCACTGGCTTTGCTCCACCCGTCTCCTCCTTCATGTTGCATTGGCCAGCACAGCTGAGCACATATGTGGGGAGTAGTTTATTTGCTACTGGTATAATCCAGCAACAAATACTATTCTCCTGCCCTGGAGAGAAGTGTGTGTCTGAGGCAAAATGCCTCCCAGGGTTACTCCTGGAGTCATGCAGTTTGAGTCTTTCCTTGCCTAACAGCACAATCAAACGGAGTAAAAGTTGTGGGGGAAGAATGCAGAATGTTGCAGAAGAAACAGCACTGCAATTTGACTTGAGTTCTAGGTTCAGTTGCCACTGCTTTGGCAAGTCCTTTGAACCTTTCTCACCTTAGTTTCCTTATCTGTAAAATAGGAATAATGTCCATTTTTATAAAAGCACTTTGAGGTCTCTGGATGAAAAATGCTATTAAAATGAGTGTAAAGCATTATTATTAAATATACACCTGCAGTTCTACTCTATATGTGCAGAATATGCAGTTGTGTGCACAATTGCTTGTTTACATTCACTTCTTGCATTTTGTGTGTGCAATTTATGGTCCCCTTTATATATACTCCAAAAATAGCAAATTTGAAGCTTGAAAGTTCAAATAGTGCTTTTTGGCAAATATTTGAATTGTATTGCTTGTAATATTTTACATTTAAATTTAGCACTGTATTGGCTAGTTAAATAAATCACTCAGGGCACTGATACAATACCATGTAACGTATATAGCTAACCAATATCCTGCAAATCTTGATTCTAGAATATTCACAACAAACTGTTCATAAGCTAATCATATAGAGTAGTGAATTGCTTGAATAAATAAGCAAACAATTTTAAATGAATTTAAAGAATTTCACCCACCTATTGCAAATGTTTCTCCTAACAGAAAAGAAAAAAATTGACAACTAATTCTTTATGAATTATTTACTTACCCTATTTTTGGAAATAATGCAGGAGGTAAAAGCTATTTCTTGTATGGGTGAATCTTGCCCTTTTTGCTCTTGGCATACCTCTTCAGCTCACCTGTACTGAATTACTCAGTTTGAGTGATGCAGATATGGGCCATGGTTTCAGCTGTGCTACATGCAGGGCTCTCCAGTTTCTTCTGTGAAGTTAAGTGACATAATTGCTATCTGCTAGTGAAGATCAAAGCCACTGCAAGACAAGGGAGTGTACATTGGACCTGATAGAAGGTGAAGAAATGGCACTGTAAACAGACATTTTTGTCAGTGCTTTGGCGTGTCACTTGCTA
Organism: Chelonoidis abingdonii; assembly: GCF_003597395.2. Taxonomy (NCBI): domain Eukaryota; kingdom Metazoa; phylum Chordata; order Testudines; family Testudinidae; genus Chelonoidis; species Chelonoidis abingdonii. The sequence goes on from NC_133773.1 coordinate 93,124,322, forward strand.
AGGAGTGTTTTAGAATGACAGTTTGTATTTGTCATCCACACCATCGGAGAATATTTGTCAGGGATGTCCAGTGCTAATAAAGGGAGAAAAACATAAGTGTAGAAGGCATTTCTCAATGGACCTAGCAGAATTGTCTCATCCAACAAGATGAAAATAAGTGTTTTCCATGTTTAAATCAGATGCATCCTGTAAATGACTGCTCACTCTAGGCTTGTATGTGCACTGCTGTACTGTAAGAAATCCTTTACAACTCCTTCTCAGGGCTGGTGCTTCCATTTAGGCAACCTAGACAATTGCCTAGGGCACCAGGATTATTGGGGGGTGGCATTTTGCCGGGGGGGGGGGTGGCAGGCAGCTCCGGAGCCGCGGGACCAGCGGACCCTCCGCAGGCACACCTGCGGCAGGTCCACCAGAGCCGCAGGAGCAGCACGTGGGGCAGTGAAATGGCCGTGCGCCTAGGGTGCCAAAAACACTGGCACTGGTCCTGACCAGACTTGCTCATCAAAATACCAAAATCAAAGTCCTGCACTGACTGTTGGTAAAGTATACTTGTAATAGGCACTAAGGTCCTTCAGGACTCCTGTGAGCTTTGAGGGGTTCTGTCACTACCTGCCTTGAAACCTCAGGTGCCTGTAGGCTGTGCAGCTTTGGCTCAGAGTCCTGACACCAGCAGCATGCTCACAGCCCAATAGTCTCACCTGCCTTCTGCCAGCCCAGTTACTTCTTGCAGAGTGACCCCCAACAACCCTTCCATTCCTGAGTCTCCCTTGCAGTGTAGTCCAGTCGCTCTTACTTCTGTGAGTGTCCAGTAACAACAGGTTCGCTGCCTCCTAAGAGCCAGTACACACAACAGCTTCTTAGCTCAGCTGGCATGATGCACTCCACTCTACAAACCATCGCAGAGCTGTGTATTAGTGAAACTAAACAAGCTTATTAAAAAAGAACATAGACTTACTAGCAAGTGATTTCAAGCAAGGATGAAAGAGGTATGGAAGGGCTATAAACAAATGAGAAACAACACATTTGCTAGTGTATCAAACCTATTTCTAATAAGAGAGCTTTGCCTGACATAATTTCTTACTCATACCAAGTTGTCAGCATTCTCCAGCCTGTTGTAGCAGGAGGACCCATTGTTTATAGGTACAGAGTGCTGTCTTTGTTTTTCTCAAGCGATGGATGCCCCAAAGTCTTCCAGCAGTTCCTTCTTATCCCCAGACTGTATCTTTGTCTTCAAAGTCAGGAAGCCCTCCTGTGGGCTTAGGTTTCTGTGTCCACCAAGGAGCTAACACCCTGCTAGTTTTTCTGTATTCTATGATTTACAATGCAAATTATATTCTGGAAATCTGATGCAAATGAGTAGTCCATTGAGCCAGGTGTGAGTGTCAGGGACAATCTGCTATTGAGCCAAAGAGGTGTTTGCCTTCCTCCTTTTTCTGGGGGGGACAAAACACTGTTTTGCCTCCTTGGTCTGTTTACAAACTCCAGAACATATGAGTATGCATAATCTCACATATAGCGTTGTTAAATTCATTTCATAGTGCTATTAATGACCAGCGTGTTCTTAGTTTTCAAATTTATATATTTCAAAGACACCTGTTAAATGAACATCATGACAATGGTGCGTGAGGTGTTTTGAGCTGGTCAGGCCAGCTCAGACTGACTTTTTTTTTTTACATACGAAGGAGCCCATTGCTATCTGGCGTTTGAGTGTTCTGAGGGTCACAGCTCCTCACTGTTGCTGGATACTTTATAGCTATTGTTACTAAAAACATATTCTCTCATCTGTGGCTGGCTAGGAGGGAGTGCAGCTTTCTATCAGTCCAATGCTGAATTGACCACTGTGGTCCATATTGCTGAGACCTCCAGGCTAGATTATAGCAACTCACGATACCAAGGAATGAGCCCTCAAGCCATAAATAAGCTTCAACTTGTTCAGAATGCAGCATTTGGCCACCAGCATCCTGGTGGTGATGTGTTGTTACACTGGCTCCCCAAAGAGTATCAGGTCACATTGGTCTCCTTATTAAAGTGCTATAAGGAATTAGGGCCATTCTGGGTGGTAGGTTGGCCCTTCTCCATGATCCCATTGGAACAGCTTTGTTCCTCAGGAACCATGAAACAGTTAATCTGGACTCGGGGGAGGGAGGAGATAAAGCTTTCTCAACAGCTGTAGTATCGCTGTGGAACTGTGAGTAGTAGACACATGCTGGCTCTGTGGGGGAGGAAGGATAGAAGCTAGACAGGATCTTTTTTATATACAAGATAGTGCTTTCTACTTAAAGGACCATAAAAATATAAATGGAATTGCCACACAAGTTCCAGTTTTAGTATCTGCAGTTCTTAGTTAACTTAAATATTATCACATTTAATAAGATTAATAAAAACTAAAGCTAAGTATTACAAGCTCTGGTCCTTACCTGGCCTAACCCAAGTCCTGATTTGCCTCAGCCCTGGACACCAGTTTTATGGTCCCCCTACCTTGGTGCCAACTTCCTTTTGGCTTCAGTCAGTCAGATTTGTCCATCAAACCAATAACACAGTGTGCCCTTTTATTCCCCAACAGCCATGAGGAAACTGGGGGTTTTCCACACCCAAAAAGAAAATAAAGTTGGGGGAGAGGAGGAAAAAAAGTAAGTTGATATTTCTGTTGCCATGTGGGCTCAGAGACTGACAGCTGTACTCCCAGGCACTCCTGCTCATGAGTCCAAAATGTCATCTTCTAGATCATGGGAACTGCTGGTCCCTCTTGAGACTCTGCACTTAGAGGGGACCCAAAATGTTGTGACCAGTTTCCCTAACTTGAGAGTGTTGAGACTTGTATTTCTGTGGCTGCAGTGGCAGGAGGAGGCCAGCTGTTTAGTGCTTATCCTCTTCCCCAGATCTCCATATTCAGCTCCATTAAAGGGGGTTGAGATTATTAAGATTGGCCAATCACAGTTGGGACATGAATCCACTGAGTGATTAGAGGCTGCTGAATAAAGTACAGCAAAGCTCTCCTTTACTGTACTTTCAGTCCATGTTAAAGTGTAAACTACTAGAGGCTAATACACATTCATGTCTTTCTGAATTTGAGGATAATAATTGGTTACCCTCCAGCCAACACATCCAACCTATTGACTAGAACATCTAATGTGGGAACTTCAATAGGATACTTAAATCAGCACTTATGTGTCTAAGTGCAGACATGAGTATCCATTTTTTTTGACACACTAAGGCCTGGTCTACACTACGCGTTTAAATCGATTTAAACAGCGTTAAATCGATTTAACGCTGTACCTGTCCACACTACAACGCTCTTTATATCAATATAAAGAGCACTTTATATTGATTTCTGTACTCCTCCCAGACAAGAGGAGTAGTGCTAAAATCGATATAAACATATCGGATTAGGGTTAGTGTGGACGGAAATCAACGTTATTGGCCTCCGGGCGTATCCCACAGTGCACCACTGACCACTTCTGGACAGCAATCTGAACTCGGATGCAGCGGGCAGGTAACAGGAAAAGCCCCGCGAACTTTTGAAATTACATTTCCTGTTTGCCCAGCGTGGAGCTCTGATCAGCACGAGTGGCGATGCCAGTCCCAAATCAAAAGAGCTCCAGCATGGACTGTACGGGAGATACTGGATCTGATCGCTGTATGGGGAGACAAATCTGTTGTATCACGAGCTCCGTTCAGAAGACGAAATGCCAAAAGCGTTTGAAAAAAACAATCTCCAGGCTACACAGTGCTGCATGGACAAGGTGTAACGGAAAGCCAAAGAATCAAATGAGCGCTCATTGGAGGGAGGGAGGGAGGGGGTACTGAGGACTCCAGCTATCCCACAGTCCACAGCAGTCTCTGAAAAGTATTTGCATTCTTGGCTGAGCTCTCAATGTCTGTAGGTTCAAACACAGTGTCCTGCGTGGTTCAGCGGAATAGCTCCCTCAGTTTGTTCCACCCCCCCCCCACCACCAGTGAAAGGAAAAGGGAAAGAAATCATTTCTTGACTTCTTTCAATGTCACCCTATGTGTACTGAATGCTGCTGGTAGACGCGATGCTGCAGCAAGTGAAGAGCAGTATCCACTCCTCTCCCCTCCCCGGTGGTAGACAGTGCCAATATGACTGATATCCATCGTCGCCATCAGCCTGTGAGTGCTCCTGGCTGGCCTGTAGGTGGGCTTGGCCGGGAGTGCCTGGGTAAAAAATGGAATTGACTCCCAGTTATTCCCAGTAGATGATACAGAACGGCTGGTAACATGCTTTCGCATAGCAACTGGGGCTGAGCTTCAATCAGCCCCCTCCCTTTCCTGTGTAAAGAAAAGTAGCCTCTGTCTAGCCGCAGCTGTGGGCTCCTCCTCCCTGCACCCGCTTACTGTCATAGCCCCAGGGAGGCTGCCTCCCCCTCATTTTTCTCACTAACAGTCTATTTCTTATTCCTGCATTCTTTTATCCACTTCATACGACACAAATTGGGGGAGGGGGGGGACACTGCCCACGGTAGCCCAGGGAGGTTGGGAGAGGAGGAAGCAACGGATGGGTTGGTTGCAGGGGCACCCCCTGTGAATACTGACATGGAGCAGCTGTGCTCTGATACACTGGTCCTCTAGTACACTTGCCCCTTATTCTAGGCAGGACTGACTCTATTTTAGAAACCATAAAAGGAGGGATTGACTCGGGGAGTCATTTCCCGAATTTTGCTTTTGCGCCCCCGGCGAATCTCAGCCAGGGGCACTCATGATAGCAGCGGACAGTACAGAGGGAGAGAGATAACCGTCATCTCATTGCAGTTTCTGTCCGGCATGTAGACTGGTACAGAACGACTGGTAATCATCTCTGCTATCATCGCAAAAGCAAATGAATGCTGCTGTGTAGCGCTGGAGTATGCCTCTGTCCGCGGCAATCCAGTACACAATACGGTGCCGGAAAAAAAAAAAGCTGAACGGCGTCCATGGTTGCCGTGCTATGGCGTCTGCCAGGGCAATCCAGGGAAAAACGGCGCGAAAGGATTGTCAGCCTGTTGTTTTCCTGGAGGAAGGAATGACCTGACGAACATTTACACAGAACCACCCGCGACAATGATTCAACCCAGAATTCCAAGGGGCGGGGGAGACTGCGGGAACTATGGGATAGCTACGGAATAGCTACCCACAATGCAACGCTTCAGAAATCGACGCTAGCCTCAGACCATGGACGCACAATGCCGAATTACTGTGCCTAGTGTGGCCGCGTGAATCGAATTTATAATATCAGTTTTATGAAACCGATTTTAGCTAATTTGATATCGCGTAGTGTAGATGTGGCCAAAGTCACACTACACTGAAAACTGAACTCTGTGTGGCAACAGACTCGGATAATCATAGCAGGGCTCTGAATGTTCCTCTGACATTTCCTTAGATTGTGTTCTATTAATGTTGGCTGGGTTTGACAGGAAAACTTTGGCATTAATTTGCGTGGTTTTCCTGTAACATCTATGACTTTTTTGTTTCAAGCTCAAATTCTTTGTTAGATTTTGTTTTGTTTTTCAAATATGTATTTTTTTCTTTCATATGGAAAGACTGCTTAAAATCTTTTTATGGTACATTATGACCGTTCCAGCTGAAACTACATACTTTTAAATATATATATAAAAGTTACCAGTGTTGGTAACTGGTTTTTAATCAGTTTTATTTATTATAGGCAGTGCTATTCATTTGCAAGATTAAAAAAAAATATAGTAGCAGAGTGCTCCCAACTTTTTAATGGAGCAAAATGTTTATTTTATAAACTGACATGTAATAATCAATACATATGTTTTCCTATTACATAATTAGTGGATTTTTAAAATAAAAATCCTAATCTACAAAAGTGTTCATCTATGATAGAAAAACAAACAAAGTTAGATGTAGTAATCCTCCAAAAAGCACCCCCTTTTCTCTGTTTTGAAGACAATTACATACAGAAACTATGAAACTAACTTTTCATTCCTTTTTTTTTGAACTGAGGGTCTGATGCTACCCCTCCTCCCAAAAAAAGTCTGCTGGTCTCCTTTCCTCTCGATGACTTTTTATAAGGGACATCTTTGTTAATCTCACTGCCTACACTATGTGTAATGGTTTAAATCAGCCTGTCAGTATAACATATTATTGAAATACATTCAGTATGTTCGGTAGTAGATTTGAGGGCTCTTCTTTGGCCAAGATAAGAATTGACCTGTACTTTTTCCCATCTCTTCAAACTGAACCAAAATGAGGCCTTTTCTGAACTTGATCTAACTTTGGTTAACCAATTACTTTTTCTAAAAAAATCTGCAAAAGAATATATCCCGCTGCAGATCCAACCAATGGTCTATCAAATCTTGTGTACTGCCTTTGATTCATTTTGCATGATCAGTGTGACCAGTCATTAACAGACCTGTAGGCCTGTTGATCCAGTAAGTTTTGATACTTAAGAAATTGGCCCCCAAGAGTGCAAAAGGCACAGCAAAATAACTGGTCAGTACCACTCTCAGCAGTGGAACTAATTTTTGGAACAGTCCGAGTACTAGAAAAATTCAGCATTGGAGTATCTGTGTGAATCTTCAAATAGCAAGACCTGTGTAGCAGAAGCTGTAATGAAAAATTTCCTTTTGCTGTTCTGCCAGCATATATTCTGCCTGATTCCCACTTGTCCCTGTGCAAACAATATCCATTCATCCTCAGTGCTTTCTACATCCATGGGAGATCTCTGTGGGATACGTTCAATGTCATTGTTTGCGAACCCTTTACAAAATGCCTGAAACTCAGCCCAAATTGGAAAGCCTGAGTAGAGTTTCATATGAATGCCCTTATCCCTCAATTCCAGGGTCAGGATTTATGGTTTCAATCAATAACTGTGTGAAACTTGGAGGTTTAGACAGTGTGTGATGTTTTTTGGTGTGTGGTTTTTTGGTTTTTTTTTGCTTTGAGTTTTTGGGTTTGTTGAATGCGGAACTTGTATGGTGGGTACCTATGCAAATAAAACAGCTTGCTTAAACTTCTGAATTTTGCACAACTGTAATCAGACCTGTACAATCACTCTGTGGGAGATAAGTCTACAGATAATGACTGGTCTTTATTTTCCAACCTTATTGCATTTGAGAGAGCATAGCACAGTTTCTGTGCTTGGCATCAGCACTGCCGTCATTACCCCTCGCTAAGCAGAAACTTCAGCAGGAACACAGACTATAACAATAGCTGTGTTTCAAGGTGCACATTTCCTGCAAATGTTTGTAGCTGAGAACATTTAAAACCAGCTGGAATTCTTGGTTTATGTCTGGATCACCTCAGTGGGTCTTGCAAAAGGCTTCTTCATTCCAGAGTGTGATAGCAAGGGAACAGAAAGTTGGGGTTCACTCACATCTTCTCCAACTGTCAGCTTTTTTTTTAACTGCAGGAAGTGACCATATTGGGTTGAGTACAAAGACTGGAAGTTTCACTAGCTTTAATCGTTGAATATATGTTCATGAGACTCTTGTCCTTATCCAGCAAAGTCAAACAATACCCAGTGCCAAAGACCATTTAGGGTATACAAATTGAATGGAATTCTAACAACTCTGTTATTGATGGTATTCGTGATCAGAAAGGAGAAATTGCTGTGTACACCATTTAAAAAGACATGTTGGAGGATGCCATCCGGGCATATATTAGCTGTTTGAGGAATCTCTTTATTTCATATCCTGAAACACTTTCTTTGCCTCTAAATGAATCAGCGCTGCCATGCTTATAGGCCCCACTCATCCAAATTTTGGGATTAGGGGCAAGTGAACAGAATGAGGGAAAGCCTGGATGAGGTCTAGTATCTGCCTTCTTTCTTTCCTATTGACCACTACTGATTTAAAAAACAAAAATACTGTTGTAAGTATGGCACAAAAGCATAGATGGGTAGAGAAGCTGCCTGCCCTGCAGTGAATAAGCCACACACACTGGCTTCTCACTCAGTGGCATGTTTACAAGAGTGGCAGCTCCCAGTTGAAAATACAGACCTAGAAGAAAGAAGATTGCAGGCACCATTTAACTGAAACACTAAGCAGAGAAACTGATGTTTCTATGCTGCAAAGATCTCTTTCCTAATTGCACTCCTGCAGTTCCAGCAAAATGGTGCCCTGGCTCCTGGTACCACACTAACCAAGTTCAGATCTGGACCAAGCCCTTTCAAGATTTGTGGATGTTTAATTCTAATGGTTTAAACTGAGTTGTCATAAAGATGTCGTCGGACAGATGAGTAATTTGGATCAAATCCTGAACTTCTGCAAAGTTTGGGCCTGTTTAGAGACTAGGTTTTAGTTTGGGACTATTTCCAACTAGCACATTTTCTGCGGCATTGGCCATTCCCGTAAATTGGCCAACAAACTTTGAGGGAAGTGTTTAGTGGGTCTGGAACCACTGAACTGAAATATCAAAAGGGGTAACTGTGTATTGTTGCTATTCAGCTTCCACAATGATAGGAGACAGTATAATTACTAGCATAAAGGAAGATCCTTTGCACTACTTTTATTCAAAGAAAGCTATTTGTCCTGCACTTGAGGCAATACAGCTGTGCCTACTAAATATCTTGGCTGCTCCTCTCCAGTATCTGTTGTGAAAGACTTCATTTCTGCAGGGAATGTGGTCAGAAACAGAAATCTAAAAATGTTACATTAACTTTACATAGTGAGTTTATTTTCAGCTACAAAATATGCTAGCCCTAAGATTCAGTGGGTGTTCAGTGTTTTAAGATGAATTCTTGCTTGTACAAAGCAATCAGAAAATTTGGCTAAAATTAGGGCAGAATCAGGACTTTTGAGGCATTCTTCCACATATAATGGTCTCCAAACCTCTAAGTTCACTCATCATAGATACAGTATACAGGAGTCTGGACTCGATGACCTCTCGAGGTCCCTGCCAGTCCTAGAGTCTATGAATCTATGCAAACCCTCAAGCCCAGATTTTTCAAACAGAATTTCTGAACCTGTTTAATTGAGTGGGTGAGAGTCTCTCAGTGAGGAGGGTATTCTATTTTCCTCCAATTTTATGAAAGGTTTGAGTTTCCCTAAATCTTCATAAAATGTAGGTGTCTCTGTAATGGAATTCATAGGATTAATTGTTTACTTCACATTGTTCCTTATCTGTAGGTCTATTCTGGCTAAGAACATGAAGCAATGAACAAAGCATGAATCCACAGTAACTGTGTAGTTGGAAGAGAAGAGATAGTAGGGAAGTAAGCAATGCTGTCTGCTGCACGTGTGGTGTCTGGATAGCTCTTGATCTATGTGGAGATTGGGTCCCAGAAACTAATGAACCAATCACAGTGTGTGATGGAATAAAAGGCATGTGCAGCAGTCTATTTTAGAATGTGCATATAAGCTGATGGATGACTTTGTATTTTGTATATATGGTATGCCCTAAACCATTCCCTTCACATGAGTCTCGTGAGCTCTGTGTAGTTTGATTGTATGTCAATAAAGAAACCTCAGTGATGAGTTTGGAGTCAAGCTGAGTTCTTGGGGACGTGAGTGGATAAGGTCTTGGAAGCCATCCCAACATGGGTCTCAGAGGATACCCCAACAATATCAATAACAAACTGATATAGAATCATGACTGCACCATCCTGGTATTATTATAATAGTAATTTGTCATGCCAATTGCTTGCCTTACACTGCTTGCCTCAAGAGGAATGTACTGTGATGGAGCAACTGTGGGACCATGATCCCAAGCGCTGGAAGGAAAGGGCTGGAAAACTATGACATGGCAACAGTAACCTTCTGGTCCCTATTCCTTTTGACCTTCTTTTTTTTTTTTTTTTTTTCCCCCCCCTGGCTTTTAACCATGATCTTGGTCTCCTTTCCTCTAAGTAGCAGAAGGGAGAATTTGAGCAAAAGCTACTTAATCGGAATTGAAGAATAAAAATGCAGTAAAACATGTTCATTAGTGACTGTTTCCAATGTACTGTATGGGAAATTAACCTAAATTGCTCTCTGTAAACTTTCCTTGCAGGCACCTATATGTGACAGCGTCTGGCACAGTGTGAACATCTAAGACTGAGCTCCTAAAAGAGAGAGAACCTCTTTCTTAGGCAACAGGAAATAGTTCATATTGCCTCTTCATTCCAAACAAAATGATCTAGTTAAGGTAGGATGTTCCCCTGCAGGATATTACAGCACCGTAGCATTTAAAAATGTGTGGCTAAAATGTTGTCCTTAGAATACCTTTTCAATTCACATAGCTTACATAAATATTTGACTTACACTGATGCTACGATTAATCTGTTTAGAATGCTGCTGTACTATTTACATATAGAGGAAAGCCATAAGCCTACTTGTCCAAATAGTTTAAAGCAAGAGAGATGCTGCTTTTTAGCACCTTGCATAAATATTTGTAAAACCTATAAATCCTAGATAACCTTGTCTCCCTTTAAAGATATTTACTACTTCCTAAAACCTTTCTCCAAAATGTCCTTTATTTTTTGTCTCAATAGAAAAGCTTGACCTTCACTGTGAAATGTATTTGCACGTCCTTGATGACTCTGGGCAGTACTGGGATTTATTAATCCTTACAATTTCTGTCCACCTGACGCTATGCAGGTGACCCAGACTAAGATCTGCTCTCAAAATCCCCTGCTGTATGAAACAAAGCCAACACTCAACCAGCAAATCACAGCAACTCAGGACAAATGAATAGATTGCATCCTCAGTCTACACATAATCTGTGGTCTAGCTTACAATATATTGAAATATGAACACATTTTTACAGCTTATCACAGCAAAAAAAACAAAAGTATATAACATTTAAAAATCTAGTATTTCTACAGTATACTGGAGACTTATTCTGGCTGAAATATTTAAAGAAGTTGCATTTTATTTAGCTGAGCTATATATGAAACAGGTTAGTTTTTTAGAATGAAATGTCTTGATTTCACTTGTCACATGTGTTGTCTATAGGGTGACATATACAATTTCATAACAAAATCTATAGCAAGTTTGTTTTTGCTGGCCAGGTGCCAAAAGAAATTTTGCTAGGTTGTTCTGTTAAACTACATAGCTCAGTGCACCCAGGGTAAAAGGCAAAATTCCTAAAGGGACTTCAATGATGCCAGGATTTCACCTCTAGTTCTATTAAGAAAACATTAGTACCAACTCCATAGTTCAAGTTTTGTCAGTGAAAACAAGGTTTAAATCCCATTGTAAGACACACACATTAATTCCAATCACCATCAAAAGTACACCACTTATTCTTCTGCTTATTCCTAGGGTGGAGATTAAGGGCCAGGTTCTCTGCTAGCATAACTCTGACCTCAGTAGAGTTATACAGGCAAACAAGGTTAAGTTTAGGGCAGGTCTGTAATGTATTTGGGGATCTCTCTCACCTACAAATGACTTGGTTTCAACAACTCAAGGTTCCAGCAGAGAGAGTGCAGGATTAAACAAATTTTAACCATCAGGTAGTTTTTTGTGTTTGTTTGTTTTTTTCAACTGTATGTATATTTAAGTTATTAGCACTGTTCTTTATTAATGTCTCTGTCACAGACACTGACAGAGAAAATATTAGCCAGAATGGAAGCTGATGTAGAAAATGAGACAAAACATTGACATGTAGATTATCATACATAGGCTCTTTTTCCGGTCTGGGGCAGCTCTCGAAGAGTTCCAGAAAAAGGTGCCTGCCCAGCAAAGCTCCAAGTTCCTCAGAATCAGGAAGTGAAATCCTGGCCCCACTGAAGTGGGAGTTTTGCCATTGACTCAGTGGGTCCAGAATGTCACTTAGGTTCTCAACTCCACAGGGCAGGCACTTTTCCCAGCAACACATTGGTGTAAAAGAGGGGAACTTTGTTGCTGTGGATCTCCTCAAATCCACTGTTCACCCTAAGAGAGGCATAGGAGTGGAGAGCCTAATGCCACACAACAAAAATTATGTGCCTGGTGCATAAAGTTTTTCTAGGAAAACTACTACTAGCCTGACATAGCAGAAAACATTATTTGCCAAGCACATAGTTTGCTGTGCCAACTTGACTTACACCTTGTATTCTTATTTATTAAAAAAGAAAAAGGTAATTCTTGCACACAAAGCTTTGCTAATTTAAAGTTAAGATGGCTAAAATAATTAAGGTGATTGTTATGTGAGGTTCTGACTGGAACAGTCTCCTAACATGAGTTGTGGTGGTAAACAATTAGTTTTAAGAGAACTGGACAAATTTGAGTAGGATTATAGGGTTGCTTGTCATGGAGGGGGCAGAGCTCAGCAGCCTTGGAAGTCCATTCTAGTTTCTTTATGTTCCTAAAAATCACATTTCAGTACTTCAGCTGGTCACCTGAGTCAGGGAAGGATATTCTTTCTTGTCCCCTCTGCCCACCGCCTTTCTACCCCCTCCCCCCAGTGTATTCTGCTTAGATTTTTGGTTTTGTCTCCTTCTAAGGTATCAGGGATGGCCACGGTTGGAAATGAGACAGTGGATGGGACAACCAGTGCTCTGACGTGGTACAGGCAATACTCTTTTTCCCAGGTGTTTGGCTGGCTGGTTCTTGCTCACATGCTCCAGGTGTTGAGTCTTCCACCTGGTCAGGTTGGCAGTGACCTGGGTTTTTTTTTTTGTTTTTTTTTTTTGCATTCTTCTGCAGGATGGGGCCTAGGTCACTTGCCAGGACTGTCTAGATAGACCTCGGTTAAAATGTTTCCTGCCTTTTGCAGTGTCGACGGGTACCAGTGCATCTTGCTCCTTCCTATTCTGTGCTGGTGGCACACAACCAGGGCCAGCTCTAGGTGTTTTGCTGCCCCAAGCAAAAATAATTTTGGCTCCCCTGCCCCAGCCCTGGGCTCTCCCGCACCCCCCTGCCACCTCAGCCCTGGGTCACTGGTAACTTGCTCCCAGGGCAGGTCATTCAGCAGGAATTTTGGATGTGCACAGAACACAGATAGGATTGGTTCCCATATGTTTACAGAACTGCAGTAAAGTGGAACAATTTTCAGCTTGTGTGACTGGAGGATATCTGGATGCATATTAGAAGACTGTCCTCCATAAATGAGGAAAAGTTGAGGTGCCTTTATTATTCTTTTGTTCCACTCTTTCTTTCTATGGGGAATTTGCCAATGCAATATCACTGTCTTCCTTTTAAACAAACAAAAAGGCAATGGCTGTTGAAAATAGCAATTCCAGTCCTAATAACCACTGGGGACCATTTCTTGCTCAATTTTATCCTACTTTTTCTACAGCAAATTACAGTAGATCAGTATATTTGATTTGGGAGAAATGAAGTACCAGCTGCCCAAACTGAGCTTGAGCACTCCTGAATTTTGAGGTGTTCAAATCTGGAAGGCAGGTGCTAGATTCCCTTTCTGAATATTAGCTAAATCTGGAAAGGAAAAGGCATTTCTTCTTCCATGGCTCAGAAATGGAAATCCTCCTACATGCCTGGTACTGTATCTAAAGCTGCCCAGGTCCAGAGCCTCCCCTCCCTTACTTTTCATTTTAAATTCTAGTGGGATGCATGTACCTCCCTTGCTAGGCTTCAGATAGAGAGGCACTGTCCATTTAGTCCACCCAATTCCTTCTTTGGGGGCTGCAAGGTGAGGTCACACCAGTATCCCTAATCTGGTCTGGGGATGCCTTCTGAAGGGGGTATCTGTGCCAAAGCCTTCTACTCCTTGGGCATACTTGATCCTCATTCAGTGCCACCCTACTCTAGCAGTGAGCTGTCCATGCACAGCAAGCTGCAGCATGAGGTTTCAGCTACCATACTCCCTCCCCCTCCCTTTCCTGTTTATAGCATCCAAGGGAATGTTGGGAAATGTAGTTTTTTCCCTGCTCCAGGGCTGGCCATATAGGAAGGGAGCTAACCAAGGAACTACAGCTCCCAAGGCCCCCTGTTGGTTCTCAGCTCCCAGGCCGGATTCCTGCTAGCTGCTGCATCTGCTTGCTTTGCTGGTACCCAGAGCCGCCCCTGCACACAACAGTTAGTCTCCTGAGCACTTTAATACTTGGGTTTAATTTTGGTCATTGGGTTTAGTGTGCAGTCTAATGTGTCGGTGGTCTGTGATATGCCAGAGGCGAGACTTGGTGGTCCCTTCCAGGGAAGCCTTCGGAAACTTTTCCCATGGTCTGTACCAGCAATCCCTATGGAGCCATCCCTGCTGCAGCTGGTGGCCTCATTGCCTCCCCTGCAGAGTCCATGCTATGCTCAGCCCCTGCTTTCCAGCACAGCTCGCCCAAGTGCAGTCACTCCCTATCCCCGAGAGATGACATGGGCCCCTGAAAACAGGGTGAAGCCGGCCAGGCCCCAAAGGGTGAGATCCTTGGTGTGGGATCCGGCCTCATGGAGCAGCAAGGAGGAGCAGCACTGGCTGCCACACTGCCCACTCAGGATTAGTCCAGTGGCCCCTCCATCACAATGGATGCAAAACCGAGTGAGTAATGATGTGACCCCTGTAACTCAGGTTTTGCCCTATGGCCTCTCTGAGGCCAAACCTGAGCAGCAGTGTGACCCCATGCATCAGGTCACAATGCTACTCGCTCAGTTTTGGTCCTGTTGTGATGGAGGGCTGGCAGGGCCAAACATGAGTGGCCAGTGGGGAGGCCAGCATTGCCGCTCCTCACTGCTGCCAGGAGTATGCACTGTGCCAAATGCATTTGTGGTTGAGTGCTAGAGGTCCTTTCTGGCCTTAAACACTGACTCTGTTGGGTGCTCAGGGTTTGGTCCAACAGGTGAATACGGTCACTACCAAGTGGTTCAGCCATAATGTAATTAAATTTAACATACTTGCGGGAGTGGGGGGAGGAATGAAGAGAATACCAAAGAAACTCACCACAGTAGCATTTCACTTCAAAAAGGGAAACTACACAAAAAAGAGGAAGCAAGTTAAACAGAAATTTAAAAGGAAAAGTTAGAGTAAAATAGCTGCAAGCTGCATGGAAACTTTTTAAAAAACACCATAATAGAGGTTTAAAACGCACACGCACACATGCGCGCGCGCACACACACACACCCAACTCTGCCTAAACAGAGAAGGGGGATTTAGAGGCAAACAGGCATCCTTTAAAAATTGGAAGTCCAATCCTAGCAAGGAAACTAGAAAGGAGCATAAACTCTGGCAAGTTAAGTGTAAAAGTATAATGAGAGATCAAAAAAGAATTTGAAAAGCATCTAGCAAAAGACACAAACTGGTAACAAAAAGTTGTAAGGTACATCAGAAGCAGGAATATTGCCAAACAATCAGTAGGGCCAGTGGACAATCGAGGTGCTAAAGAAGCATTGGAGGAAGATCAAGCTGTTGCAGAAAAACTAAAGGAATTATTTGCATTGGTCTTCACTACAGAGGGAGGTTCCCATACCTGAGCCATTCTTTTCAGTCCCACACTGAGATGTCAATAGACATTTTTGGAATAAATTCATAAATTAAACAGTAATAAGTCACCAGAACCAGATGGTATTCACCCAAGAGATTTGAAGGAACTCAAATATGAAATTGCAGAACTCCTAACTGTGGTATGTGGCTTAAATCAGCCTCTGTACCAGATGACAATTACAGCATAAGCCCAACTTCAGAACAAGGCAAATTGACTATTCTGTTCTTTACTATAGTTTTAACCAGACCTATAGATAAGGCCCTACCAAATTCATGGTTCATCTTCATAAATTTCACATCATAACATTTAAAAAATACTGAATTTCAGTTTCAGATATTTAAATCTTAAATTATATGGTTTGTTATAACAAAATATGAATATGTATTTTAAAATGGCAAAATATAAACATGTAAAGCCCTTGACTCAGCATTTCTCAAACTGAGGGTCCTGACCAAAAAGGAAGTCAAATCTATTTTAGGGGGAGTCACGGTGTTGTGACTCTTCTTCCGCACTGCCTTCAAGCTGGGTGTCCAGAGAACAGTGGTTGCTGGTCCAGTGCCTAGTTCTGAAAGCAGCACCACAGCTGCCAGCAGCACAGAAGTAAGAGTGGCAATACTGTGACACCCCCCGCCCCACAATAGCCTTGCAACCCCCTTTTGGGGTGGGACCCCCAGTTTGAGAAACGCTGCATACTTTTACCTTGTCGTATAGAGTTAAAGTACAGAGCAGACCAGATTTCAGTCTGTGACATATCTTTTTTCCAGATCATTTAGGAAAACAGTGAGGTGAGGAAGGTTGCAGATACTACTAAATTACTCAAGATAGTTAAGTCCAAAGTAGACTGCAAAAAGTTACAAAGGGATCTCATAAAACTGGGTGACTGGGCAAGAAAATGGCAGATGAACTTCAGTATTGATTAATGTATAGTGGGGGAAAAAATAATCCTAACTGTACATAATAAATGATGTCTGAATTAGCTGTTACCACTCAAAGAGATCTTGGAGTCTTTGTGGATAGTTCTTTGAAAACATCTGCTCAACGTGCAGCCGCAGTTAAAAAAGCTATCAATGTTAGGAACCATTAGGAAAGGGATAGAAAATAAGACAGACAATATAATGCCCCTATATAAATGCATACTATGCACATACCTTGAATACTGCATGCGGTTCTGGTTGCCTCATCTGAAAAAAAAAGTATTAGAATTGGAAACAGTATAGAGAACGGCAACAAAAATTATTGGGGCTATGAAATAGCTGCCATATGAGGAAAGATTTAAAAGACTGGAACTGTTCAGCTTGGAAAAGAGATGGCTAAAGGGGGATATGATAGAGGTCTATAAAACTATGAATGGAATGGAGTAAGTGAATAGGGAAATGTTGTTTACACCTTCATATAACACAAGAAGCAGGAATCACCCAATGAAAGCAATAAGCAGCAGGTTTAAAACAAACCTAAGGAAGTACTACTTCACATGCTGCACAGTCAGCCTGTGGAACTCATTGCCCTGGGAGGTTGTAAAGGCCAGAAGTATAACTGGATTAAAAAAAAGTTTATGGGATGGATAGATCATCAATGTCCATTAGCCAAGCTGATCAGGAATGCAGTCCTGTGCTCTAGCTATCCATCAGTCTCTGACTGCCAGAAGCTAGGACTGGATGATGGGGATGGATCCCTTGATAAATTGCCCTGTTCCGTTCACTTCCTCTGAAGCATCTGGCACAAGCTGCTATTGGAAGATGGACCATTGATTGAACCCAGTGTGGCCATTCTTATGTTCTCAGCACATCTGAAAATCAAGCAGGTGCCTAAGTATGGATTTAGAAGTGTAACTTTTAGGCTACTATGTTTTAAAATCCTGGCTTGCAGTATCACCATTACAAAACCCTAAGCACTAAAACTGTCACAGTAATTTACATAAATACTGTATTAGCCTTACAGTTCATACATTCAACTGACATTACTGACATGCAGACTTGCCTTATACATTTCAGTAACCTTAACCATGTCCCTGTTTCCATGTATTTGTGAACTTCTTGAACAAATGGGAGGAGTAACAGATGGAAATGAGGTTATCGGCATCAGAGGCAGAAGGCTGGTGGAGGGTGAGGCACTTATCAGGAAGGAAGGGTAGGGATAAAGGTGGGGCCTAGATTAAGGGAAATGTCACTAGCAGTGAAGAGCAGGAAGCTGGGGATGAGTGAGATTTATGGAAGTGAGGGAGAAGGGGGCAGAGCAGAGGAATCTGTGAGTGAGCAAAATATGATAAGAGCTCCAGGGAGGGAGATGTAAGAAGATAAGCCACAAAGAGGTTTATACCAAGTGGAAGATCATAAGAGCATGGAGAGGTAGGAGGCTGAGGGAAAGACAACGAAGAACATGGTAAACTCTGAGGGAAATTTCTTTTGGAGGAACTGATCCAATCACATTACACCATAAACCTAGCTAGCAGATTTCTATTGTGATCAGATATAAAAATCAGAGAGAGTGATATGTTAACTCCAAAGGTGATCCAGACTGGTTCAAAGTAATTTCCAGACTACACAGGTCTACTCTGGAAATCCCAATACCTTTCCCAAGATCTGTGCACCTACCATTTTTTTTAGGAGGAATTATTCCTAAGTGCCATGTGTCCAGTGAATTAATCCTTATACAGAGAAGAGAGAAGATGAAAGGTCTGGTTTTCCTTATGAGATATGATCTGACATGAGAGAGATATGAGGAAACAATGAAGCATGAGATTCAGTTCTGCATAGCTAGCAGATTTGTTAAACATGCATGTATTTATATGCTGTGAATAGTCCTGTCCATATAAATATATTAATTTCTTTCCAGTCTACTCTTTCATGCACAGAAGCTCTGCTTAACTTTCAGAGGTGTTTAATTACAGTACAAGGATTAAAAAGTGATTTGTTCTGTAGCTGTTGCTCTGTAAAGTAAATGCTCACAAAATGTCTATAAATCCTACTGAATATAAAGCAGAACCAGTTGTAGCCCTGCTCCAGGAAGCCTGCCAGATTCTTCTCTTCTGCGTTGTCTCTGAGGCAGGAAAGCTAAATATTTATTCTAGTTTGTCAAACTTCCCAAAGTGCTGCTATGTATTTTGTTGCATACTAATATCATGTTTAAACCAGTCTCAGCTACTGGTGTGTGAGGAGGGGAAAGGGAAAAAAAAATTCTGGGTAAGAGTAATGGAGAAATAATACTTCCTATTGGGAACATATACCCAGACTTTTAGTATACATGCCGCCATGTTTAAACTTGGGTGCCTACAGTTATTTAAATAAAAATGGCCTGATTTTCAGAGGGATTGTAAGTATCTACACTACACTTAGTGGGAGCACTGAAGTTAATGGAAGGTAGAGATACTCATTGCCTCTAAAATTCAGGTTCCTTATGCAGTTACCTCAATTTGGATGCCTAACTTTGGGCAGCGAAGTTTGAAAATGTTGGACTTAGTCTACCAGCAATGGAAGCATTCACTGTCCCTCTCTTGAATTGCTCCTACTTTCCTTATAAAGTATCAGTACGCAGTTACTGCAGTGATGAGTCCATACAAAACCTTAAGTTAGTTGGAAAGTTAAAAATTACTTTGTACAGCAGCCTTCAGTACTCCACTTGCGATCATGGCTACCAGATAGTTTAATGAGATGCTGTCAAGATAAAAAACAATATTTTAAAATACTTTCATCCAAGACCAGAAGGAGACGGTTGCGATCATCCAAAATGATTCCTTTTGAATTGGAGTATATCTGGGGGATGAGAGGAAAGGAATCTAATCTTGATTTTAAAATTGCTAGTGTTGGACACTCCACCTCAACCATTGTAGTTGTTAGTTTCAATAATTAATTACCCTCACCTTATTTCCAGTCTGAATTTGTCTAAGTGTAAAAAAATTGGGGCTGGGGTGGGGGATAATAGGTGCCTATATTAGAAAAAGCCCCCCAAATCAGGACTGTTCCTATAAAATCAGGATGTCTGGTCACCCTATGTATCTGTGACTTGTCCTCCTCATTATTTATCACTCTCCTAATCTTTGTGTCTTCTGCAATCTTTGTCAGTGATGACTTTTTACATTTTCTTCTGGGTCATTGATAAAAATGGTAAATAGCACAGGGCCAAGAACAACAGCTCCTTGTGGGACACCACTAAAATTGTACCCACTCAATGATGAATCTCATTCACAATTACATTTTGAGACCTATAGTTTTTAATCCATTTAATGTGGGACATGTTCATTTTGTAGGTCTAGATTTTTTTTAATCCGAATATCTTGTGGTACCAAGTCGAATGCCTTACAGAAGTCTTAAGTATATTACATCAAAACCTATTACCTTTTATCAACCAAACTTGTAATGTCATTTAAAAAAAAAAAAAGAAGTCAAACAGGATCTATTTGCTATCAACCCAGGTTGATTGTCCTTAATTATATTACTCTCCTTTAGTTCTTTATTAACTGAGTCCCATATCAGCAGCTCCCTTATGTTGCCTGGGATCAATGTCAGACTGATAGGCCTATAATTACCTGAGTGGTCTCATTTACCGTTTTTTTTTTGTTTTTTTTTTTTTTTAAGTATTAGCACAACATTTAAAAAGTCTTTCAGTTTTAACAATATTAAAAAATCTACCTTAACTTTCACCCTTTAGGATATGAATTTTGCATTAGATTAACATGGATAGGAAAATGAACCCGCTTTGTCCTGCAATGCTGCAAACCCAAACCCACAGCAGCACTGTGCTAGTAAAGGCATTTGAAGGAAGTGAAACTAATCAAACTGAACACAAAATAATGTATAAATTACAAATGTTTTAACTGAAATATTTTTTTTAAAACATGAAATTCTTAGTCTGCTCAGTAAAACCTGCTTTCTCTATCCTCAGAAAATAAACAAGAAGAGGCAAATAGTTTGTTTTACACTTTGGTAATGTATTTTTATGCAAGTTTCAGATTGGCAGAAACTTTACCACCAACTTATAAAACAGAGTTCATTAGGAAGTTTTAGGACTAGATTATGACTGGGACTACATAGCCATGTAAATGAATAGGAGGGAGTCAGGACTCATCCTTTTACCCGTCGGGCAAGCTATCTGGACCTTGGGTCCAAGATGTAGAAGTTGCACCTTCCTTATAGCATGTGAGCAGAGAGTTGCAAAGAATAGGCTGAGTGTTGCCGCCTCTGCCCCAGTGCACTGGCCAGTGAGCAACATATTATTGCTCTCTCTGAGCGTGTCAGAGCAAGAGAGGATTGGGGGAACTGTGCCTGAGATGGCTGCACCTGAGTCCCAGTGCCTCCCGGTGCTTAGATTGCGCCTTTGGGTATGGCCTTATCTTTTAACTACAGCAGCATGAACCAAACCAGTGTAATTAAGATGAGGAAGAAAGTCCCATTAGCAAAAATGTTACCTTGATGCATCAAACTGTACCAACCCATTTTAATAGCCTATTGCGGGAGCCAATCTGACCCTGTAGTATCTTAAAACTGAATAGAAAGATGTTGTATTGAATTCAGCATATGATCAAATCAGCTATGTGCTGATCAGCCATAGTATGTGATTCCTTACACTATCAGCTGGCCATTATTGGATGTGTCAATTAGTTAACTGTATGCTGCTATTGAACTGCAAAAGGACAGTATGTACTAGGGTCCATAAACCCAAGATGAGAAGTATAGACTAAGATGAGATACAACCACAAGAGGATGAGTCCATCAATGACGTTTTAGAAGTAGGTAAAATTTTCAGAGAGATGCAGGTATGATTTTAGCTTCTTGCCATATGTTATCTATCCAGTGATGAATGTGTAATGAGACTTCCCAGTCCCAAAAAGGGAGGAGAGAAGATGACAGGAAGAGAGAGAAATTAGGGATGGGTGAATATGGTGGAACTGGAGGCTTTCCAGATGATGTGACCTGTTTCTGGATTTGCAACACTCATTAGAGTTTGTGATGCCTTTTCCTGTAATTTAAATCCATGGGTTTTTTTCATGGATTATTTAATTTAAGAAATGGCTTTCGAGCTAAAGGGAAGTGTGTGTTATGCCTTAAGAGTAGAACTAAAGAATATATAGGTGAGCATATTGCATCTGTTTTTTATTAGAATTTTTCTTTGTTTAAACAGTTTCTCTGATTTGGGCCATGATGCTCCTAATATTTGAATTAGGATTTAATCTCAAACCCATGGTGGTTTGAGTGGGTTGATTTAGGCAAACAAAGTGGTCTTTTTCCTATCAAAAGCATCAGTGAGGTTACTTGTGTGGGATGTAGTGCAATTCTGAGCTTCATGAAAGCACAGGAAGGAATCATGTATGGAAACAAATCTTCAAGGATGAGCAAGTATTTTTAAATAAAATAAGAATTTCTGAGCCATTTTCTAGGTATGACTTTCTGGTAAAAAATTATGCAATTATGTCAAAGAGAAAATGACCTGTGTCAATAATGGATTGAGGAGTGTTTTAAATAAAATATTTTGATTATAAAATTTCTAGAGTTCTTTTTATGATGGTTAAACCATTATTAAAGCAGGAATGGAAGACTATTTTACTCTTCCCCCACTGAATTCTCATATTGTCACTATGGCCAATCACATTGGTTGTTTTTTTGTTTGGCAAGATGGCTGCCCTCACCTCACCCAGATGCTGAGAAATGCCATTTTAATTTAAAAATGTATTCATGGTGACAAGTGCTGTGAACTTTCATACTGTGTGGCAGAGCAGACTGGGCAGTCTTCTTTCCACCAAAACAAATAAATCTTCTGGTTTGTTAAAATAACTTAAGGCCAACACACCTGGCATGAAAACAACCATCTGCAACTGATCTGAAACCAGTTTGTAAGGAAATTGACCCAAAATGACTGGTTAGCAGCCTTAGAGCAAGAAGGAAAAGTGGTGAAAGTTTGTTAGAAGAGGAGGAAAACATAGAACCTTGAGATACAAGGCTTGAAATTAACTAGTGGTGTGTGGGTTTTTTTGTTTTTTTCTTATTTTATTCCTTCATGGGTAGCAAGATCTATTCAATTTGCTTTCAGTGAAACATGTTTGTTTGAATTTCCACTTCTTAGTATTTTCCACTTGTTACCTCTGGTAACCAGATCCCTTACCAAGTGCCATTTAAACTCCCTTTGTATTTTCTGCACTAGTTCTACTTCCTCTTCCTTTATTTTCCTAAGCACTTCCAGAAATTAGCCACCAGGTGTCGCACATACTCATGCAGTGCCAATATCCCACTACTGAAAAGAGAATTCCATAAAATTTGCGCTCTATAGTGTCAGATTGTGTTTTGCCGTTACATGACTTTGTAACCCACCTTCTTTATATGCAGCATTTGACTTTTTCTCCAGGAGAGGGAAGAGAAGCAGTGGGGAGGAGACGTGTCTGTGTCTTTGCGCATGTGCAGACAGCAGGGTGGAGTAACTCAGAAAGACACAGAAGCCACCAGATATTGCCAGTACCTGTTCTGAGCTGTGTAGAAAGTTTTCATTGTAGGGGAACCCCAACTGGTAGGTCTTCATATCCTAGTCACCCTCTGAGAGCTGAGTAATCAGAGAACAAAGCAGTGTAGGGGAATATAAATAAAGGCGTTAAACAGCTCTGTGCACTCAATGGCCGACTGATGCAGGACCAAGCATTGTGTTTGCTGTGAAGGCTGGGTCCCAATCCCTGTACCAACCTGGATACAGGTTACAGATGTCTGTTTCATCAGTAGCTGAGGGTACCACTCAGCTAACTGTGGAGATGCCCAGACAATGTGTTCGCTGACATTCTGAAGTGTGTGTGTTTTTTTGAAAGGATGGGGATGCTGCCATTTCTCAAACTCTGAAGAGTCCAGGTGTTACCCTTTCCATAGTATGCTCACGCTATAAAGACTCAGAAATCATCTCTGATAGAAGATCAGCGGGAATGTATGTTGATGTATGTGCTGAAGTATAGAACTTTATGCTGAAACCTTACATTCAAATGTCTGTAACAGAAACAAAAGGGCAAGTTTGTATAAGAACACCAGTAAATTTACTATCTGAGAGCTTTTATTTAAAAGAGATTCATCACTTTCCAGGCACAATTTACAATACTTTATACTATTGACAACATGTTTTGTGTTCATTAAACATTTGTTTTACCAGGAAAGTGTATGTTGCTCCCTCTTTGAAATAGACTGGGAAGATTAACCTCTATTAAGGTTTTACATACAATAACCCTGATTTTAACTGTGTGCTGCTTCCTGAAGAGTCCTGCAAAGGCAGAACTCTGGCTTGTGCTTCCACAAAGAGTTAAGCTGAGGTGCTGGAAAAAAGGGAGTGTAATACACTGCTGTCAAAAATATTCTGCATATTCTCCCTCGTGCCCACCCCCATTTACATATGCACTATAGCGAGAGCGGATGTAAGAAGCCTTCATCACTCCTGTATGGGGGCTACACTTCTTCCCAGCCCCTCATAATCTCTGAGGCAGAATGACTCCCAGTGTTTCCACGTGACAGTGTGGTTCTAAACCATCTGAACTATGGGCTGGGCCTAAATGGCACAAAACTATCCATAAAGAGTAGGAGGAAGAGAGGTAGAAAATAAGCTATCATTGTTCTAGTGAGGAATGAAAGTTCTCTTACTATCTGAGCTATCTCTTACTCGGCATCTTTAACAAATAGCTTTGGGTGAACCTTTGAAATGGTCTCAGGTATAAAGCATCCTTCCTAAGCAGTGCTGGTCACTGAGGCATCTTGTTTCTGAAACCTTCTCCAAGATCAATGGAAACTACTGAATGCACTGGAGAAACTGAAGCCAAGAGTTGAAATATTTTTGTTACCTCTTGAAATGCGCTATGTGCCATAAATCCCCAATAAATGTTAGAAACAGGCTTCTGCTTGGTCCTCTTCAGGCTACACTGATGACCAGCCCATTAGGATAATCCAAGATGTGTTTCTCGGCCATAGTTAGGCATACATACAAACAGTCTAGTAAAAGAATGTTAGGGTCCCAAAGCCAAGCATTCAAAAGTTAGGAAATACCGGAATCAAGGTTGTCCGTGCAGCCTTATATTTGACTCTCTTGTGCATATATACTATGACTATTAAAGTCTTGTCCTACATTGCATTGGAAATCTGTGTCAGAAATAGAATCCAGCTCTCTTGGTCTCAGTGCATTACCACAGAGAACACTGCTGCTTTAACAACCCTGTCTCATTTGCTGCCCTCCGTGTGCACTAAATGAAGGAGATATTCTGTAGAAATAGTATGTGATCGTGTAATAAGACTATATCATGAGGCATATGCACAAAGGGGCCAAATTAAGATTGCAGTGGGTAACACTAATTCTCGTCTTTCCTGATTTTGAGTGCTTGATTTTTTTGCAACCTTAACATTCTTTTAATGTAGTTTTTTGTACACCGCTTCTTAGAAAATGAAAAAAATAGTGTTTTACATGTAATCATATTGATCCCTGTGTGACTCATCATTGGTGTTTGAACCCAGCACTCTTAGATCTGCAGCACACACTACTATCACTTGAATTAAAGGAGTAGCTAATAATTATGACAACAGACACCCATATGTTCTATCTAAAGCATCTACTGCTGTGGTATCTAAATGCATATCTAGGGGAAATCAGTCACTAAAAGGCCATACCATAGCTAGACAACTATCTGAAAGGATTTTAAGATGCAAGGAAAGTCTCTCCTTTATAGGGCATTAGGAAATAGCTAATACTACTAGCTTTCTTACAGTATTTTTGAACATTTCAAACCTACTGAAATTTTGTTAGAAACTTTGATTTTTGCATGCACATTCTTACTGTGTAGTTATTAAATACAGGTTACTATACTTCACTTTAGTCTCTCTCAGAATGTTTTTGCTATTACTCAAGGTTACCATTCCAGGCAAGGAAGAATTAGGCGTTCTGTTTTTACAGCCATAGTTTCTGAAATACTGTCATATGTGGAACTCTGGTAGATGGCTGGCATCTAGCTTCAGCTGGCTGACTCTAAATAGGAACTCAATGTCTTGGCAATTTTTGACTGTTAGATATGATCTGTGGTACATTAGTGAAACTCAGTTAGGGTCAAATCAGTGAGTGTAACAGTAATGAGTGGACACAGTAGCTATTGACCCATAATGTAACAGTGGTGTTTGGCTTCAAAGCCCTGATCCAGTCTTGTGTTTCTGCCAGCAAATAAATAATTGTTTTCTTGTCAGCATTCCTGTGTGTCAATACTTATTATGGTGAGACCAGAGTCTCATTACACATATAGTATCTAGCTCATCCAGTGTGTGATGTAGTGCAGAGGAGGGATAACTAATTTTTGTTCATGTCTGTCCATTTCAGGTGTCAGTTTCAGTAGTTTCTACACTGTATTTGTACCTTAAATTCTTCTTTTGGCTCAAGTATGCCTTTCTTCATTTAAAGAATAGTTTCAATTCATCTCCCTCACTCTCTTGAGTCACAGTTTTTGGTTCTTTTCAAACAAGTAATTTATTGTCCTCTCTTACTAGTCACAAAGCCATCAGATTTAGGCTTTGATACTTTATTTTTCAGATCAAAGTTCTCTAACTGGAATCAGGGTTAGGCTATGTGTTTGTAAGGTTTCTTTCATCAGCTGTCATCTTATCTAACTTATCTCCTTTGAGTACTATCACCAGTAGTATTGTCTCCATCCACAATGAGTGAAAATTAAGTCTGTAGTTTCCTGCAAGAGAAAGGAGGGAAGGTGAAGTTTGAAGAGGGGATGGATAAGAAATGTTGTGAGATTTGGAACCAGCACATGATTTGATTAAGTATTTGAATGTCTGGTTTTATTTGGGTTTTTTCCAGCAGGAACATTCATTTTTTCTGATAAATATCTCATCTGGTTAGAATCTCAGAGTAATTCTCTTCCAGCTGATGATATCCTGAATCCCATATTGAAAGCCAGTCTGGTGAACACTGCTTCCTCTAGAGATTCAGCTAAAAAATTTCATTATTCTGAATGGATTATATGAGAATCCATTTCAGAGGCTGCAGTCTATGTTTCCCAGTGCATTGATGTTTTATGGGTGATTTTCTTAGATCTCTTTTTTTTTCACAAGATATGTGTCACAAGTTCTCCAGGTGTTGTGGATTTCTGTTTTCTGTACTTCTGGGCAAATGGACTTCTTAGGAACGATTTACCTAATGTGGATGTTACAGTATAATGAAGGATTCTTTTCTATAAATATAGTTTTCCACCAAGAAAGTCCATTAGCAGCAGATTTTCTAAACAAATGTTCATTTCCTTTTTTAATTTGGCTGATTTCCACATTGCATCTGTTCTCTGCTTTTATGGTTAAAGCACAGCTTTAAACTTGTGTGATAAAGATCTGTCTGAACTAATTTAATCAAGCCTTCACCTAGAACAAACTGTGGATCCCTCTGTCCTATGTGACAACAGCCTTATAAACACACAGAGTTCAAGACATTTAGTGGGTTTTATTTGTCATTTTTAACTTTATCATTTCTTACTACCCAGAAATCGTGAGATCCTACTAAAGATTCTGGTAGTTTTGCCCCAGATCTGGTCCTATGTGCCTGAAATATGCTATTGCTTTTAGTCCATAGTTCTGAATCTGTGTTTTAATGCACAGTGGTTTACATAGTTTGTAGTTTCATGGTTCTGATCTGATCTTTTATTCATTTCTGCATATTACTGTTACCCGCTGTTTTTAGAAAAGTAATTTTAGCTTTTATTTCCAGTCAGATTAACATCCAATCCAATTTACCATCTCTGTCAAGAGATATTGGTGCCAAAACGTTTTGAGTTGTAATATAAATACATCTGCAGAACCTATTTATAAACCTTCTTTTTGCACAGATGATAGAAAAGGACCATAGTGGCTTTTCAAAAAAGAAAAGTCTCAGTTTAGTCTGCTGCTTACATGTTAAATTAAAACGTATTTGGTGTGTGTACTAGATGCATGGTTGAATAGGGCTCACCTAGCGCAAGGCCCAATAAAGAAGCACTAAGGGTCAGATTCTGCATGGTTCTTGCATGAGTGCACAGTTGGAGAGGAAGAAACAAGACTTTTCCCCTCCCATATGCAGCCTGTAAGGACCAGGCCAGGCAGAGTTCCAGTCCCCATACTGGAATTGCTCATGTCCTATTCCCTTGGAGTGCGAAAGCCAAAAAGGGGAAGGAGAAGTGCAGTAAGGGCTATACCCTTCTGACGCACTGGGCAGAAGAACTGGCTGGCCCTGGGAAGCAGGGAGCATGATCCTGTATGCAGATTCCTGTGGGATTTTTGTTGTGTCAAAAGAACCCCAATGTTGTCTAAATTCCCAGGCCTCCCCATTAAGGGCAAGATGGTTTACAGGTGATCTCTGACAATGACGTGAGAGAGACAATGGCTAGAGAGCTGCTGGAAATCTCCTCTTGCCTCATGTAATATCGCCACAGCTGTGCTTAATGGAGACATCTGAGCTGGAGCCCCGTTGATACTGTGTGAAGAGAGAAGGCTGCTGGCAAGACATTCTCTCTGCTAGGCTCCCATGTCTTCATAATTCATTTCTCGCCCTGGGCTGCAACAGCCCAAGATTTACATGTTGCAAAGCCCATCTTTTCTCTTTGACCTGTAAGGAGATAAGAGAAAGGCATGGATGAGGAGTGGGACAGGTGGTGGCCTTTCAGGGGAAGGGGTTGTTATATTTTTGTTGTTGCGGCCAGGCTATTGTGATCTGGGTGAAATTGTTGAAACCTATTTTATTGGAAGTCTATTGGATGTTAATAGACTTTCAAGGGCAACTAGGAATTCCTTTATTTAGTGTAGCAAAAATCTGAATGAATTTTTTTTAAAAAAGAGTGAACAATGGCTTTTGGTACAGCCCTATATAAGGGGATGCATGGAGTTGTACTGCCCCAGGAGGAAGGAATTGTACGTGCAGAGTCACTATTCTTCACCTGCTCTCCAGTTTCTCCCAGGGGAGGAAGAAATCTGCTGCTTCCCCTGACCAATAGCAGATCCTCTCTCCACCCCACCCAACACATATGCTCAGTTGCACTTGCTAGAACATTGGAGGGGCAGAGCTTGTGCTCCAACCATTCCTGGCTCACCTTCTGCCCAGGTGGGTAAGGAGCAGATGGGGAAGGCAAGTACTAGACACACAGCCCCTGCTTTGTCCTACCCACTGCCAAGTTACAAGGAGTCCATGCAAGGCAGGGGATGAGGTGGTGTCACTTCACCTTCTAGCCATGTAAGACTGAGTTACAATCTGTCCCTAACTGTTTTTGAATAAATACAGATGTCCTACTTTTAGAAAGGATATAAAAAATCTAAAGGACAATCAACCTTTATGTCCACTGAACTTTTTCAGATTGCTTTTATAGATTTGAGAAGTTTAAGATATTACATTGGATTTATGGGTAAAAAGAGTGCTTATAACCCTGTTATCAGGGCCGGTGCAACCATTTAGGCAAACTAGGCGGTTGCCTGGGGCGCCAAAAAAAGCGGCGCCCCCCAAAAATTTTTTAAATGGTTGCAGCGGCCGCTGCGTAGTCTGAGCTGCCAGCGGCAGCAGCTGCCTGCAGCCCGGCAGCTTAGGGCACCCCCAGGGTCAGCGCGCACCCGCGGCAGCCCAGGGCGCCCCAGGGTCAGGGAGCCCCCGTGGCAGCCCGGCAGCACAGGGCGCCCCAGGGGACAGTGCACCGCCACCGCAGCCCAGAGGTTCAGGCTGCCCGCGGCGCGCTGATCCAGGGGAATCCCTCAGCTGCAGGCAGAGGCTCAGAATCCCTCCCCCTCCCAGAGCAGGGGNTGCCTGCGGCAGCTCCGCCAGAGCCGCGAGACCCGCGCGGGGGGCGGCGAAATGTCCCGGCGCCTAGGGTGTCAGAAATCCTAGCGCCGGCCCTGCCTGTTATAGACTTACCCCCTTGGCAACATTAAATATGTCTTAGTAAGGTGAGGTCAGAGTAGTGTTTCCAGCATTTTTTCCTTTTAACCTGCATTATGCATGACTTCTTAGTGACTAAAGACTGTGGTTGGAAGTAGTTCTTTGTTTTCGTATGCATGTATTTTTTTAAATTAAAAATATAGAAGTAGTAAAATGTGCTTTTTTTGAAAGCAGAATTTTGTGGAAGTACAAACCTGTCCATCTCCTTCAAAACTTGAAAAATTAAGAACTTCCACATGTTGACTGTCTCCCTGGTTTTGTGTATACTACCCAGGGATGACAGGGTACAGTGTTTCCAGCATCAAGTACAGCAATTTTCAAACTTTTTGAGCTGTCCCCCCTACCTCCTTTGAATTACAACTTTTAACTGTGCATCCCAGACAAAAAGAGGTGAGTCCAGAGGTGGAGGATGTGCTCCCTTCCCAAGCCCCACTGCTTCCTCCACCCCTCCAAATGTTCCTTTGCGGTGTGCCCTACAATTTGAAACCTCTGATCTACTGAATGGAAGAGATTTGAGATTGTCTATGTACATTCAATATATGAATGTTTCAGAAGGATTGCTCAATTAATCTGGAATTCTACTAAAAATATTCTCTGTAGATTTTAATTAGGGCTGTCATTAATCAGTTAACTCATGCAATTAACTACAAAAAATTGCAATTTAAAAAAAATTGATTAATTGCAGTTCTAATCGTACTGTTAAATAGAATACCAATTGAAATGTATTAAATATTTGGATGTTTTCTACATTTTCATATATATTGTGTTGTAATTGAAATCAAAGTCCATACTTTTATTACAAACATTTGCACTGCAAAAATGATAAAATAAATAGTATTTTTCAACTCACCTCGTACAAGTACTGTAGTGCAATCTTTGTCGTGAAAGTGCAACTTACAAATGTAGATTTTTTTTTGTTACATGACTACATTCAAAAACAAAACAATGTAAAATTTTAGAGCCTACTAGTCCACTCAGTCCTACTTCATGTTCAGCCAATTGCTAAGACAAACCGGTTTGTTTACATTTAAGGAGATAATGCTGCCCGCTTCTTATTTAAAATGTCACCTGAAAGTGACAACAGACTTTCACATGACACTTTTGTAGCTGGCATTACAAGGTATTTACATAGCAGATAGGCTAAACATTCACATTTCCCCATCATGCTTTGGCCACCGTTCCAGAAGACATGCTTCCATGCTGATGACACTTCTTAAAATAAATAAATAAATTAAAAATGCATTAATTAAATGTATAACTGAACTCCTTAGGGGGAGAACTGTATGTCCCCTCCTGTTTTACCCATATTCTGCCATATATTCATGGTATAGCAGTCTCAGATGATGACCCAGCACACGTTGTTCATTTTAAGAACACTTTAATTGCAGATTTGTCAAAACATGAAGAAGGTACCAATGTGAGAGTTCTAAAGACCAATACAGCACTTGACCCAAGGTTTAAGAATCTGAAGTGCCTCTGAGAGGGACAAGGTGTGGACAGGGGCAGCTCCAGGCCCAAGCACGCCAAGCGCATGCTTGGGGCAGCGTGTCTTGGGAGGCGCTCTGCCGGTCGCTAGGAGGGCGGCAGGCAGGCAGGCAGCCTTTGACGGCATGCCTGTGGAGGGTCCTCTGGTCCCACGGCTCCAGTGGACTTCCCGCAGGCACTCCTGAGAGGGTCCGCTGGTCCCGCGGCTTCACTGAAGTGGGACCAGCGGACCCTCCGCAGGCACGCCTGCGGGAGGTCCACCAGAGCCGCGGGACCGGCGACCGGTGTCAAAGTTAGACTCAGGACTCACAGTTTGTCAGACCACTCTGTTTTATTAGCACAGCGCTCTGCTAATACACCCAGATAATGTGAGCCCCATACAAGACACAAACTATCTTATTTATACAGATAAAAGGGGGGAGCACTTAGCAAGATAACAAAGGAAGCAGAATCTGATAAGTTTACCTGGGCTAGCCATGCATATCTTATTTCCTTACTTAACTATTACCGATCTTCTGTTAATGTTTCGCCATTAGCACCCTTGTTTATGCCTAATGTTTCTTTTCCTGGCACCTGTATTTCAACATTTCTTATTTCTGCTTAAAGGTACATACAACATTTCTTTAATCCATTCTTATTTTTACAATATAATTCATTCTACTTTCACACCGGCAAAGCACCCCACAGCGGCATGACGCTGTGCTTGGGGCAATGAAATTTCTAGAGCCGCCCCTGGGTGTGGAGTATGCTTTCTGAAGTCTTAGAAGAGCATCACTCCAATGTGGAAACTACAGAACCTGAACCACCAAAAAAGAAAATCAACCTTCTGCTGGTGGTGTCTGACTCAGATAATGAAAGTGAACATAACAATCCAAAGCAGGGCGGACCAACTTATCAAGCAGAACCCATCATGAGCAGGGACACATCTCTGAAATGGTGGTTGAAGCATAAAGGGACACATGAATCTTTAGCACATCTGGCATATAAATATCTTGCGACGCCAGCTACAACAGTGTCATGAGAATGCCTGTTCTCACTTTCACGTGACGTAAACAAGAAGCAGGCAGCATTATCTCCTGCAAACATAAACAAACTTGTTTGTCTGAGTGATTGGCTGAACAAGAAGACTGAGTGGACTTGCAGGCTCTAAAATTTTACGTTTTATTTTTGAATGCAGATTTTTTTGTATGCAAGTCTGCATTTGTAAGTTCAGCTTTCATGATAGAGATTGAACTGCAGTACTTGTATTAGGTGAATTGAAAAATACTATTTTTTACAGTGCAAATACTTGTAATCAAAAAATATCAAGTGAGCACTGTACAATTCTGTTTTAATTGATATCAATATATTTGAAAATGTAGAAAATATACAAAAAATTTTAAATACAAGGTATTCTATTATTGTTTAACAGTGCGAATAATCGCGATTCTTTTTTTTTTTTTTAATCTCATGACAGCCCAAAATAAGAGTGACCCTACTGGGTCAGACCAAGGGTCCATCTAGCCCAGTATCCTGTCTTCTGTTAGTGGCCAGTGCCAGGTGCCCCAAAGGAAATGAACAGAACAGGTAATCATCAAGTGATCCATCCCCTATCACTCATTCCCTGCTTCTGGCAAACAGAGGCTAGGGACACCATTCCTGCCCATCCTGGCTAATAGCCATTATTGGACTTATCCTCCATTAATTTATCTAGTTCTTTAGTTTTTAATACATATCAAGGGTTCAGTTAAAACTGCTACCAGTGTAAAAAGACAATGGATTTTTCTTTTCCTTTTTTTTTTTAATTCAAGGCTCCTGATCAAAGCAGCAGTGTGAGACTTCATGCTTTCATCTTTTAAATGGCATTCTGTATTTACAATTTCTATTTAGGTCAAATGGGATCCTGGATAATATGCAACGGGACATCATTGATTTTAAAAAATGTTTAATTGAAAGTTCTAGATGTCTTGCAAGTTGTTGCAACAATGAGTGATGACTAGCAGCTGCTCTACTACTTTGTATCTAAATTAATATTGTAATGTGCTATTTATTGTATTTATTTTTATGTAAACAGAATCTTTAAATCTCAGTATTAGAAAAGATGACCCCAAGGGCAACTCTGAACAAGAGAGGTGAGTGTTGGTCATTTAAGCTCTCCCAGCAAACTGAAGGCTCAGGTTAATTATATACATTTCCAATCCATTTGCTGAAGTTTTTAGGTGAGGAAGCTTCTTTTAGGTGGGAATTACTCTTTCATTATGAACATAAACATAGCTGTATTTTGTACTGATGCCTGCAAGAGTGGATAAGTAGAGGCTGATCTGCAATTGGCCATGTTTGTTTGTTCATCCCTGAGCTTTGCTTTGATGGAAAAATATTTCTAGAGCAAAAGTGTTGTAACGGGTTGGATCACAGAACCCCCCCTTGGGAGCTGCCACCTGATGTACCAAGACTATATCTGCTCCTGCTTTCCCTGCCAGCTCGGGACCCCAGCACCCTGTCTTGCTGAGCCAGACACGCCCATCTGCTCCAGCACAGACCCAGGGTCTGAATTACTTGCCCCAAAGCTGCAGAAAGCAGCTTACAGAAGTGTTCTCGTCTCTAACGTTCAGATGCCCAACTCCCAATGGGATCTTAAATCCGTTTTACCCTGTATAAGTTTTATACTCATAAATTGGCCTCTATAACATTGATAGAGAGGTATGCACAGCTGTTTATCCCCCTCCCTCCCCAGGTATTAATACATACTCTGGGATAATGAGTGTAAAGTGATTTTATTAAATACAGAAAGTAGGATTTAAGTGGTTCCAAGTAGTAACAGACAGAACAAAGTAAACTACAGAGTAAAATATATCACACGCAAGTCTGTCTAATACAGTAAGAAACTGAATGCAGGTAAGATCCTCTCCAGTTCCAAAATGCTTCCTTTTACAGACCAGTCTCCTTTTATTCTGGGTCCAGCAATCACTCTCACCCTTTGCAGCCACTGTCCTTTGTTCCAGTTTCTTTCAGGTATCTTTGGTGGAGAGGCCTTCTCTTTAGCCAGCTGAAGACAAAATGGAGGGGTCTCCCACAGGCTGAAACAGACTTTTTCTCGTGGGTGGAGACCACCTCCTCTCTCCTATGCAAAGTCCAGCTACAAAATGAAGTTTTGAAGTCACCTGGGCAAGTCACATGTCCATGCATGACTGAGTTCCTTACCAGCCAAGCCATATTCCTGGTAAAGCCCAGATGTGGACTGGTGTGTCCAAGTTCATTGTTGGCTTAAGTGTATCTTGATTGGACACTTATTGAGAATAGCCTTTTCTCAGGAAGCTGACCAACTGCTTCACTACAGCTTACTTTGAATCAAACAAGTATGCAGCCAGTATTCATAATGTTGAATACAAAAACGATGCATGCATACAAATAGGATTAACAGTTTAAGTAGATCATAACCTTTACAGAGGTATGCTACATGGCATATGTAACAAAACACATTCTAGTTATGTTATGTTATATACACATACATAAACATATTTCCATAAAGCATTATGGGGGCACCGACCATCATAAGTGTGTTTTTTGTTTTTTTGACTAAGTAAATTTTTTCACAAGTGTTTGCTTTTCACAGAAAATTTCAGTTTTTCATCAAAATCCAACTTTTGTTTTTCAACTGAAAACAAATATTTTGGCCAAAACACATCACTGAAAACCAAAGTATTTAGAGTCTGAAATGCTGCTGCAAAGCCTCATGGGAATTGGAGTTTTGGTGCCTCATACGCCCCCTTTTCCTCTGTAGGCCAGGTTCCCAAACCAGATATCCTCTCACCAGATGCATCATGGCTATATGACTGCCATGGTTCACTGCCTCTCCTTATGAAGAGGAGAGGCTGGAGTGCATCATGGAGGCATACTCTGACAAGACGGGGCCCAGCCTGCACAGGCGATCGGGAGGCCTTGAACTACAACTCCCATGAAGCATGTCAGAATTGAAATATTTTAGTATTTTGGTTTGATTTTTGGTTTTGCCAAAACTAGACATTTTTAGTGAGGGATGGGAGGAGGGACTTTTCTACTAGCTCTTATGAACCGCTGAGCAGTATTTAATTTAGGACACCTTTATTGTTTAGTGCCAGCTTGGAGTAGATGTCCTGCCTGATTCATGGATTTCTTCTTAGACTTTCCAAATCATCAGACAGTTGCCTTAGCCTGTTCATCTCTCCTCAAACTTCTTCCAGAAACTTCCTCTGCTCCAGTTAGTTTCTCCCAAATAGTATTTGCAGTATTACCATTTGTAATCCATGTAATCGAACCTAGACCATTTTCAAGTCTCTCAGCCACTAGTTTCTGAGCAAACTTTTTTTTAATTCAGTAAATATGGTTAATGTTTGTTTTTAAAACTGGTTTGCAGTTTAAATTCTGGTAGCCAAGAGCCCTCCTCAGGCAGTGGAAGGTATCCTGAATGGAATGAGGCAAATTAAGCCTAAAATGGCCAGTTACATTCCTTGGTTTTAAAAGATCAGCTTGAGGGGATCTAATTTGTTCAGGATCATGTGACCTTTATATGCCTGCTTTTTCTAAATTTTGACTAATCTTTGTTTTGTTTTTTTTCCCCCTTTAATTTATGTGTTTGAAGGTTATCTTGAGGTCAAGTCTTCCTTGGCTAGGGAGTGGATTAAGATCAATCTGATCAAAACCATGCAGCATTCCCCTACCTTTCTTCTCTTTAATTTTATGGTGTTTTTGAAACAGGCTACTAAAATGAGCCAAAAAAAAACAACAAAAAGAAACCCTCCTGTTGAATTGGATATGTGGTGGTGCTGGTGAGATTTTTGGTTTTTTCTTTGTTTTTGTTTTAAAGAAGATGGAATGTACTGTGGAGAAATATTTTGATAACTCTGACAAGGCCATACTGGGTGGTAAAACGTAAGATAGTTAAGCCCACATCCAGGATGCAGATGAATAATTTGGGTTATCCGTGTGAGTACAGTTAAGTTGAGCAAAGCAAAACCCTTTGCACAATGGAATTTCTTTGTCTGTATGTAACGATTTTTGAAAACTGCATCTGATAAATACCAAATTTTCAGGGAATGTTCTAGATATCGGTGAGTAGAACTCTGTCATGGGCAGTAGCTTACTAGAGGGTTGTATGTTTCATTGCTTATGTAGATTGGGCTGTAGCCCCAGCCAGGCCCCTAGTTTCCCTACTCCAGCCAGCTCTCATGGCCAGGCTGTCACCTTCTTCCCCACTCTGGCCAGTCCCCTCAGCAGGGCTGGAATAATTTGGTTTACCCATACGAGGAAAATTATATGTGAATTAAGTTATGTAAATGTTTCAAGATGACTATATCTCTAACATTTAGAGGGACATCCATTCTATATTTTTTAATACTCTTGGTCATGTTACTAATAATTCAGATTGTCTATTAGATTTTTTTAAATTGTTTTAGTTTTAACAATGTTTATAGTGTTTATACAGTTTGCTCATCACAAACAGTGAAAGTAGACGTGAGTTTTAAGTTTTTCATTTTCTGTTAACTTGATGTAGTCACTTTCACTTAATATCGTGGCCTGGTATAGTACTGTAATTGGGTTTCCTAGCGAAAGTGAAGAGAAATGGTTAAATTTTTAAAACTGTTTTCATTTAAATTTATAAAAACCAATCATAAAGGCATGTTTCTTTTTTTTGGAAAGAGTGAGAATCAAAGAGCATGAATCAGGCAAAACCTATAAATCTGGAATTACCTTTTTATACCATGTGGCCTACAAACATCCGTATTTCTAAAGATAAGTGAAACAAATATCTTGACGTTTTAGTCTATGGGCAAATTTATGCCTTGTGTAAATCCACTTATGAGAGAGGATGAATTTGAACTAGTATGTTCGCATCCTTTTACCCAGAGCCAATGGGCCTGATTCTGATCTCACATCTGATCTGATTTACGCTGCTGTAGTAACTCCACTAGCATCAGTGAGTAATTCAAATGACATTGATATCACTTAGGGTTACACTGATGTAAGATTACTATGTGTGAAACCAGAATCTGACTGTCTTATTTGTAAACTGATATGCTCTGTCTACATGTAAATTAGCTATGGGATCAAACAAAGAAAAGTATCTGAAAAATTCTTTGCCGATCTGGACTGTGTACTAATAACAAAAGCTGGTGATCTGCAAAAAGGGTACTGGCTGCCGAATACACAGTGTGGTAAACACCTCTGGAAACTTTGACAGTTTTATCACCAGTAGTGTTTACAGGTAGTCATTTGGAGAACTGTTGGTTGCACTACAATGCATTGATCATGATCTCATGTCATTTAACTGATAAGTCTCCAGAGCACTGTACAAAGAGTTTAAATTAAATGAGTCATCAGCCAAACAGACTTCATTTAAAGATTTCTGGTATCCTAATTAATACTGCATATGATAGAGAAGGCTCATTTTTTACTTGGGCATCTTTCCTTTTTTGAGGAAACAGAACTCAGGAAGAATGTTAGCTGCAATGTGCAGACTTGTAGGGATCTGTTATTTATTTACAGTTTACTTGTCTGGAAATCTCTTCCAGTTCTGTATTGGATCCCATGCCCAGCTTATTGTAGCAATCTGTACTAATAAAAGCTCATTTATTTGTGACTTCAGACCCATTCCTCTCTTCATTAATGCTGTTAATCTTCTGTTCTTATTTGCACTTATCTTTGAAAATGACAAATCACCTACACCTCATTGTTATACAACTGCATCATGCTGCTGTTACTTACTCATCCATTTTGAATAGCTAAGCACTCCCAGGGTTCACAAGCAGCAGGTCAAAAGTGCACAACATCCATCTCAGGATTTAAAAATGCATAAGTCAGATTCTGAAGAGCCCGAAAAGGGAAAATCTTCATTTGAACACCCAAAATTCTCCTGCTGGTGGGATATTCAGAACACTATGTATTTAAAGTGAGTCATCTTCTTGTGAGTCCACTGTTGGTGCTTCATAGATAATAAATAAGTACTGATGATGTGAATTTTGTTGAATACAATATGCATGAGGCTTGCTCTTATTGGGGGTAGGAACAACTCAGCAGATTGAGCATTGGCCTGCTAAACCCAGGGTTGTGAGTTCAATCCTTGAGGGGGCCATTTAGGGATCTGGGGCAAAAATCTGTCTGGGGATTGGTCCTGCTTTGAGCAGGTGGTTGGACTAGATGACCTCTGGGGGTCCCTTCCAACCCTGATATTCTATGATTAATGATCCCTTCAGTGCCAGTGAAATGCTGCAAAAATCTCAGATACCATTAAAATATGACAATGTTAGGGACAAAAACAATCTCTCATTCTCCAATTTTTTCCTTTTTCCTATGGATACATTTTGCATGTAACTCCGCTGCTGTGTAAGGGACCAAATTGGTACATGAAGCCATAGATATTCTAAAGGATCAATGATCTCAAGAATCAGGTCACTGTGTTGATTTGGCGGGAGAGGGGGAATTCTGCTATACCATACTAGCCAGTTAAGAGTCAGCTACACACCTCTTTATTTTTGAAAAAAGGTTAAAAGTTAGTTTTGCGTAGCCAGGCTCTCTAAGTGGGGAGGGGATATAACAATCATTAACTTAGCACAAAATTTATTATTTGGGGTGTTGCCCAGGAGTGATCTGATGAGAGTCTCCCAACAGTCAAATATAATGTAGGCTCAGTGAAATGGGAAATACACTACTTCTCCTGAGGGGACTAAGTCCTCAATGCCACACACATGTAAAACTAGATCTATCCTGGAAAAAATACATCAGGGAATGGTCCTGCATTAGCAGAGGAGTGGACTGGATGAGCTAAGAGATCATTTTCCTTTCTGATTGTTGTGATCGCATAATGAAAGAGTGCATTTTATGTGCTGTACTAACCTTGCCTATGTGATATACCACACACAGACACAGGAGGTGCAGAATGGAGCTAAATGAGAGAGTATGATATGCAACCAACGGATTGTATTCCACATGGCTTTCATATCACACTAAGCATAGCATCAAACACCATTTAAGCAAGGGTATACAGTGTTCTGCCCTAGCAGGTATTATGCAATCACCATAATTAAGGAGTGTTCTCACCAGACAGGTATTAATATGATTCACCTTAGGTCTGTTGGGCTGCTCATAAGCTCAATTTATATGCTGTCATAGAGCAAAGTAGTGTACTTGCTGTGCCTTTTGCAGCTATGCAACAAAGAATGCTTAAGGCATGATGTGGTATACCACAGCAGTGTGATGACTGTATCCATTAAAAGAATATTTGTCAGTCACATATATGAACACATGAGAAGTATGTGCTAGTATGCAAGTGGATATCAGTCTGACATCTCATTGCATTAACACAATCTCTCTGTCACTGGTCTCAGCATGTTGCGTTGCGTTGTGTTGTTTTTGAGTACAAATGTTGCCCCTGAAAGATGTGAGCATGGATGTGATACTAACACCCTGAAGCTGGATTTGTGTTATGGAAAGATCTGATTGATACTTCCACTGAAGCCAATGATAGTCTTACCTTTTAACTCTACTGGGAGTGTTTTTAATATTACAAATATAGATAACTGAGTAGTGGTTTAATGGCAGAACCCCCTCGGCCCAAGGGTGAAATAAGTGAAGCACTGGTGTAGAGAGGATGGCTGGCCCGCGGTTTAAGTACTAGCCTCAGACTTGGAGACCCTGGTTCAGTTTTCTGCTCTGCCATAGACTGCCTATGGGGCCCAGATCTACAAAGGTATTTAGGCTTTGAAATCTCAGTTGTAGGTGCCACTGTGATCCACCAAACTCCCGCTTAGTTGCCACTTAACCCCAAAGTAGACACCTAAACTCACTGCCTCTGGGCACATACACAGCACAGGCACACTCGGAGACCTATCGCCTGTCTATGCTTGAGAGTGACTTGGGGGAAGATAGGTGTTCAAACCCCACCTTTGAGTTAGGCAGATGAACTGGTAGGCATGCTCAGTGGCTACTTACCAGAGCAGGCACCATTCAAAATCTGGCTAGAGAAGAAGGCACAGATGCCCAACTTTTAGCTCAGTGGTTAGAGGACTCACCTGCACTGTGGGAGATTTTCTGCCTGAGGGGGAGAAAAGGCACCCACTGGTTCAAATCCTAACCAGCAGGCTACAGAGTTATTCTCACTGGATTTCACTGTTTATCCACAGAGGAACAGTTTCAGAAGGAAAGATTGAGGGAACCCCAATTTCAGACTATTCCGTAGCCCAGTGATTAGAGCACTTTCCTAAGAACTATGGGAGACCCCACCACCCCCATTCAAATCCTTTTTCCCCCGGGTCTCCCATGTATAGGGCAAGTGGTCTAACCACTGGGTTAACAGCTATCAAGGCACCACTTCCTCCTTCAGCCACTTTGTGTGGAGTGAGGCTGGTACCTAACTCATTCTTACAAGAAACAACTTAAGTACCCAAGCCTTCTGACTCCAGGAGAGGAGTTCCTGGCTGTGGATTGCTGTTTTGTCCCCCTGCAGTCCAGACACAGGTGCCTAACTCCTTGAGAGAGCCAGGGCTTAGGACACCTCTCTCTCTCTCTCATTGGATGTTTCATAGGCTAACTGAGGCAGTTCCCCACCTAGCATGCTAGCTTTTGTGGATTGCATTATTGGGGCTTAGTTCTCCTCATTCACTGTATAGGGAGTCTAGGCATCTAGCTCAGGCTTTGTGCATCATATAGTTGTTCCTGTGATTGATTTTTAGGTGCCTAAAAGTTAGGTGATGCTATACTAAGCTAAGTCCCTTTATGGATCTGGACCTTGGTCTTTCTGTGCCTCAGTTTCCCATGTGTCCAATAGGATAATAGCACTTTCCCACCTCAGATGAGTATTGAGGATAAACACATTAAAGATAGAGGGGTCCTAAGATACTACAGTAATGGGAGCAAGAGAAGTACCTAAGAGATCTAGATACCTTGGACTATAAAGTACATAGTGGAGATGATGGTGGAACACAACTACTAAATCCTCAAATGAGCTCTGTCCTACATGTAAGTTGGGGACAGTGTACCTACTGTATCAGGCCACATCGCAGCCAACTGGCTAAGAGGATGTTGCTTAATGATCTTGTTTCAAGGTTCTTCAGAGTACTGGATCTATAGGGAACTCATCACAGAGGTCAGCTCACCAGCAGTAAAGAATTTTTTTTCACGCTTCAGAGCTCTAAATCATGCAGCTGCCATTCTCCTGTTTGGAGCAATGTCTTATCTTATTGATAGGCTTGCTGGGCAAAAGCTTGGAGACTCTCTGTAGTGGTTCAGAGATGGGCTGCATGCAATCCGGTCTCCTTTGTCACTGCAGCAGGATAAGAGCACAGGATGCAAAATGCTGAGGGTAGAAAGTGCTAGTGTAGATGCCAGTAAAAGTACTGGTTTGGTACATTGGCATTCCTATATTAGTCTGAGCCCTGGTGGGGAGAGCATGAGCAATAAGATATTGAGCACATTAGGATCACGTTCCTCCCAAGCGCACATGAGGGAGAGAGAACAAACTTAGAATCTGAATGACTGTCAGATACGAATGCACATCATGTAATGTCTTTAGAATGTGTGGAATGAACAAAGTACTGGTCTGCGGTAAAGAGGAAACTGATGTATTGCAGCTGACTTTTGAGTGTAGGCAAAGAGCCCAGTTTTATTACACATTTGTGATATAGAGCAGTAAGTAGAAAATACACAGAATGAATTAATACTAATGGCTATAATAACAGATGATGCATACCTATATCACAAGGCTTTTGTGAGGATTAATGTTTATAAAGTGCTTTAAAAATGAAAAGCATGATGATAATGCTAAGTATTAATATTAGCATTCTTGGTATTATATAACTAATAGCTCCATGGACTGAGAAACCTGAAGGGCTGATCAGCTGATCTCATGGAGATGCACATGTTGCACAGACAATACTGCATTCAAGTAATGCACCATCAGATAATGTTCCAAAATAAAGCATGAATTAGTAATGTGTCATGTTGGGTTGGAGCATAGAGTCCACTGGGTAATATATGTTCCTACAAGCTTGTGTGTTATGAATAGAATACATGTTGTCATGTGACTGTACAGATTGCTACTAACAATATACGTTACATCGCGAAACTTCAACAGAGATGGGGGCCCATTGTGCTAGGTGTTATGTATACGAATATTAAGAAATCATCCCTGCTTCCAAAAAATTACCCCTCTATAGAAAAGACAAAGTATGGGAGGGAGTAAGTATTCTTTTCCCTCTTTTACAGATGGGTGATTGAGACAAGAAGATTAAATGACATGCCCAAGGTCACTCAGCAAGTCTGGGATAGGGCTGGGGATTGAACCCAGATCTTATGCCCAATAAAGTGCCTTAGAGAAAGTATGGCCTTCTGTTTGATAGTGTCACAATTGCATTTCTTTACCGTTTGGTCTGGTGATAATTGTTTTTCATTCATGGACTGAATGGGCCAGAAGGGGGACTCTTGATTTAGGATAAAACCCAATTTATGAGAAGCATCTCTAGTTATTGACATAGTTGGTGAAGTTTTTCATTA
The DNA here is from genome assembly GCF_003597395.2 of Chelonoidis abingdonii. Lineage (NCBI taxonomy): Eukaryota > Metazoa > Chordata > Testudines > Testudinidae > Chelonoidis > Chelonoidis abingdonii. The sequence goes on from NC_133773.1 coordinate 93,166,476, forward strand.
GGTGTTCCTAGTGACCACTGAAGACATCCGAGACTATTGACCTCTCATAAGGTTTAGGTCACAAAAGTGCCATGTGTTTTTTGAAAATCCATGGGGTGTTGCCCTAGGGTCCTGAATTGCTAGGTTATCTCTGAAGGGCAGACCAGAAAAACCTTCTGTAAGACTGACATATTGGGATAAGAATGCAGGCATCCTGCTTGTCAATGCCAGATGTTATCCAGTCACCCTGCTAGACAGCTGAAATCCTGAATGCTACATAGTTTACTTAATCATTTAATTGACAAAGATGTAAATTAAAATTAACCTTGAGCCTACTGAGTTAAAATCCATCTTCCTTCTCCTGCTATGCTCCTGGGGCTCCTGCAAGTTTTGTAACTATTTCTGCATTTGAGGAACCCTATGGAACATGGGTGAAAATTAGTCCTTGGAAATGGAGCAGAGAAAGAAACAGGACAGAGATACAGGAGGTAAATATATAAAGAACTGTTCCTTAATAGAAGTGGAGCTATATGCTTTGATCCATATGATTGGTCATTTTGGGGGGGGGAGTGGTGGTGGTGGTGGTGATCGTGGGTTACATTCTGAGCTGGTATAAGTTGGTTCTGCTAAAGGAAGGTAAGTATCCCAATCCCTATTTTATAAATGGAGAAATTCAGGCACAAAGGAAAGCGGTAACTTGGCCAAATAATACAGTAGATCATTGGCAGAGTTGGAAATAACTCTTCTCCAATCTCCTCCTTATTGCCAAGTCAGTATGTTATCCACTGGGCCACATCGCCTACCTGTGCTCCTCTGTGTACACTGCCTACTATGCATGACAGGAGGTGGGCTATTACACAACCCAAGAGACTATTTTATAGTAAGTATCAAATTGGGCCATGTCGCAGATTGGAATTGAGATAAGAGAGAGACCCTTTTCTTTCTTGTTTTTCCTAACTAATATATTTACTGATAAATGTTTTCCAGAATAAAAAAGAGGCTCTTTGGTATTTACGTTACTTGTTTCTGTGATAATTCTATGCAGAGAAATATTTAACTACCTAAAAGCTGCATAATCTTAGTTTCTCTGAAGTACAATTAAATCTCCTGCGTCTCTATTAATCAAAAGCATGTTTTAGATATAAAGTTCAGATTCTTAACAGAAATCACCAAAAGTTCTTTGTATTTTGGACAGGATTAATAGACTGCAAGACACACTTGATTCATTTTATCAACAGATGCCTTCAGAAAAGAATATACTGCATGTAGTTATTTTGTGATTAGGACGTATAGTAGCTTTGCTTCAGACGGTACTCAGTGTCAAATTCCATCTTACATCTCTGCAGTGTCCTCCAGAGAAAGGAAAATCAGAAACATCTGTCTTCTCCTCACCCCATCTCTTCCTTCCCCACCCTGAAAAGAAATGTTACAAACAGGAAACTGACATAAGTAGTAGAAGTTAATGCACAAAAATAGAATAATACAGAGCCAAATGGATGCATATTCTGCACACTTTTTAAAAAGACAAATCACTTGTCCCTTACTTATTAGCAACTTATTAGATGCTCTTTGGGAATAATCATTGCCCATCTTGTGCAGTAATGTGCTAGTAATGCCAAGAGTACACAGCTGTGGTATTTTAGGAACAACCATTATCAGTGTGCCCTTTATTGTGATGAGACAGCATGTTCAGATCTGTGGCTGGGAGACCAAATGATGATGGAAAAGAAGTGAAGGGTAACAAATACCTTTCCCTTTCTGCAGTACATCTGTCAGCCAGCATTTTTTTTTTCTCCTGAAGGATAATAAAATGGTCCCTTAAGTGTTTTGATACGATTTTTATATTTGAGCAACCCAAAGTATGGTAGGTCTTTCCCAGAAACAAATACAGATGTAGCTTTGTCCTGCAGGGCTTACAACATGAAAACAAATGGAGGGCACAGCTGAGAAATAGGGAAGGCAGGGAGGAGGATAACAAGAGTAAATATAAGGACATGGTTATTCATTAAGGCCCTATCCAGAGCCCACGGGAGACAATAGACAACTTGTCATTTACTGCAGTAGGTTTTGGATCAAGCCAAAGGCAAGTGATGGTTCTGTTTAATCAGTTTTTCTATTTTCTAGCTCAGTTCTCATTATCGACATAGTAGAAATGAGAGAGATGAATGTTGAGAGGGAATTAGCTGTTCAGACAAGTTTAAGGAGAGCATTCCATGCAAAGGGGTCATAGACATTAAAATTCGGAGGAGAATGCCAGTTTAGCCAAATAACAGCTATCTTTGTCCTTAGTAATGACTTTATTGACATGTAGAGAAAAAAATGTTTCCATGCATAAAGGAGAAAACAAACTATAGATAACTAAATTATAGTCTGTCATGTTAAAGTCTTCCAAACATTTTGGGCAATTTCTAGAAGGACATAGTAGCATTAAGCTACTTTTTTTATTTTTAAGTCACTATCATTTTAAGGCACTGAAATACTGTTGAATGTTGGTACTGGAAAATCCCTCCATTTTCATTTATGATAACTATATTACACTTAGGGCTGAAAGAGCATAGAATTCTACCTCCTGACTATTGACTAAGGTCCTGATTTAACTCCCTTAGAAACCAATGCAGTCTTTCCGCTGACTTCAGTTCAGTTGGGTCAGGCCCAGAGGAAACTACTATAAGGCCTACTCTACACCTGTTACTTAGGTTGACCGAGTTATGTCACTCAAGGCTCTGAAAAATTTTGCACCCAGAGCAGGGTAGGTAGGTCAGCCTAACTCCCAGTGTAGATGCAGCTAGGCTGGTCAAAGGAGTCGCCTCAAAGGTGGATTACACTACATCAAGAGAAACTGAATGTTGATTTAGGAAGCATCTACACTACAGTGCTACTGCAGCATCTTAGCTGTGCTGCTGTAGAATAGACATAGCCTTAGAAAGGGCTAATCAGAACATGTATAACATTGGTCAAAGCGCAGTTTTACTAACATTGATCAAAGTTGAAGAGCAACTAATAAAAGACACAAAAACTAACAATTTTTTTATTAAGTACACCAGAAGCAGGAATCCTTCCAAACAATCAGCGGGGCCACTGGATGATTGAGGTGCTAAAGAAGCACTCGAAGTCAAGGCCGTTGGGGAGATTCTAGTCGATTTCTTTAAACTGGTCTTCACTGCAGAGGATGAGAGAGATGCCCGCACCTGAGCCATTCTTTTTAGGTGACATGTGAGGAGATGTCCCAGATTGAGGTGTCATTAGAGGAGGTACTGGAACAAACTGATAACAGTAATATCACCAGGACCAGACAGTATGCACTGAAGAGTTCTGAAAAATTTATATGCAGTTGCAGAACTGCTAAATGTGGCATGTAACCTATCATTTAAATCAGCCTCTGTACCAGATCAATGGAGGATAGATAATGTAACACCAATTTAAAAAATAAAAAAAAGCCCTAGAGATCAATGTGTCAATTACAGGCCAGTAAGTCTAACTTCAATGTGAAACAAATTGGTTTAAACTATAGTAAAAAAACGGAATTCTCAGATGCACAGATAAACGCAATATGTTGTGGAAAAGTCAACATGGCTTTTGTAAAGAGAAATCATGTCTCACTGATCTATTCGAATTCTTTGAGGGTGTCAGAAACCCTTTGACAGGATCCCCCTCCAAAGGCTCTAAAGTGAAGTAAGGAGTCCTGGGATAAGAGGGAAGGTCCTCTCCTGGATCAGTAACTTGTTAAAAAATAGGAAACAAAGGGTAGGAAAACAGTTAATTTTCAGAATGGTGAGAGGCACATAGTAGGGTCCCCTCAGGATCTTTATGGGAACCAGTGCTATTCAACATATTAATAAATGATCTGGAAAAAAGGGTAAGCAGTGAAGTGTCAAAGTTTGCAGACGGTACAAAATTACTCAAGTTAGTTAAGTCCAAAGCTGTCAAAGAGTTACAACGGGATCTCACAAAAATGGGTGACTAGGCAAGAAAATACCAGATGAAATTCAGTGTTAAGTGTAAAGTAATGTATGTTTGGAAAAATAATCATAACAGTACATACAAAGTGATGGGGTCTAAATTAGCTGTTACCATTCAAGAAAGAGATCTTGAGGGGTCATCATGAATAGTTCTCTGAAAACATCTGCTCAGTGTGTAGTGGTGGTCAAAACTGTTAGAAACCATTAGGAAAAGGATAGAAAATAAGACACAAAATATAATGCTACTATATAAATGCATGCTATACTCATCCCTTGAATACTCCCTGCAAGCCTCATAACTCCATCTCAAAAAAGGTAGATTAAACTTGGAAAAAGTACCAAGAAGGGCAACAAAAATGATGAGGGGTATGGAACAGCTTCCATATGAGAAGAAATTTAAAAGACTGGACTTTTCAGTTTAGAAAAGAGATGACAAAGAGGGGATATGATGGCAGCATATAAAATAATGAATGGTGTGGAGAAAGTGAATGAGGAAGTGTTATTTATCCCTTCACATACCACAAGACCAGGAGTCAACTAATTGAAGTCTGGAGGCAGCAGATTTAAAATAAAAGGAAGTATTTCTTCACACAATGCACAGTCAACCTGTGGAATTCAATGCCATGGGATGTTGTGAAGGCCAAAAGTATAATTGGATTAAAAAAAAATTAGTTAAATTCATGGAGGATAGGTCCATCAGGGTTTATTAGCCAAGATGGTCAGGGAGGCAATCTCTGTTCTGGGTGTCCCTAAGCCTCTGATTGCCAGAAGCTGAGACTGGATGTTGGGGGATAGATCACTCAATATTTGCCCTGCTCTGTTCATTACCTCTAAATCATCTGGCATTGGTCACATTAGAAGACAAGATATTGGGCCAGATGGACTATTGGTCTGACCCAGTACGCTGTTCTTATGTTCCTATGTCTCCAATCTTAATTTCCCCTTCTAATAAAAGTTCTGCAATATTCTGGGTTTTGGTTTACTCTACTTTATTTAATTTTTTTCTAAACAGTCAAACATTTCTAGGAGAACCTTAATGCTGATGTAGAGTGTACCAGAAACATGACTGGTTAGGAAAAAAAAAAGTGTTTCTATTTCAGCCAGGAAAGCAAACTTTTTTTCACTAATTTTGGTAATACAATGGGCCAAATCCTACTCACTTAGCTCACTCAAGTAGGCCCAATGTAAGTCACCATATTGTTTCAGGGTCTCTTTGATATTACAGTTAGGACTCGGCAACTCTGAGTACTTCCATAAATTGCCAATACTAATATATTTAAAGCATTTTTTTCACATTAGTGTGAGGTTAAGGTAGTATAAAATGACTGGATACATAATACCATTTTAAAAATCTACCATAAGTTAGAGGCCATATAGCCATAAAATGAGAAGAAGGTAGCATCTTTAGAAAAAATTGGAAGCTTCTGTTTGCACAACTTATTTATCCTTTGTACATGATAAAGAAGTTAATTGAATTTAAATTAAGATCTCTTCCATTCAGGTGAGTTTTATATCCATGACAGAATTGTGTACAAACAGAAACCCATCTAATTTATAAATATAGAAATAATGCTTACTTGTGTTTAGACTTGGCTTTCAGTCAAGATTCAGGTCTATAATTAGAAGAGCAGCTGGGTAGTTGAAAACCGTCAAAATGCCTTAAAGGCAGAGGGGAAAAGAAATTATTTTAAAATAATGTACTAATGTAACTATAGAAAATCTTTTAAAAATTCTTTATACGATTAAAAAAAAATATGGCTCTGATAATTTCAGGACAGTGTTTTACTGGATCTGATGTCAGATAAAACTCAGCCAGTATCTTTAATTTATCACATAAAAACTAACTAATCTTTATGTATATTTGTGAAGATCACAACAGGCATGAAATAATATTATGCTTCATAACCAGATATTTCTGTGTTTGTTTTATTTAAAGATAAAATGAACCTTTTAGTCTCTGTTTGAATAATAATAAAATACAAGTTTGTCATTCCCATGCATATCCCATATCTTGCACAAATACAGACAAAGCATAAATATAAAGGTCCAAGTTCTCTGCTGGCACAATTCTGTTGACTTCAGTGGAATTACACTAGCAGAGAACTTGGCTCTAAGACTTGTTCTGGGGGAAGGTGTCAGGTTCTGGCCTATTCAAGCAAGAACTTTCATAGACATCAGTATCTAAAAACTTATCTGCAAAGTGGGTTAGAAATTAGTGGAAAGAATATTCTTGTGGATGAAAATGTTTTGACCTTTTTCCTTGTATGTAAAGGGAATACGACATGTTTATAATCAGTGACACCAGAACTAAGGCCATGAGCCAGGATCCAAGGCTCATTTATACCGGCTTTAAACCAACCTAATTTCAGTCACTTAACAGAGTCCCTTGTTTTAAACCAGTATACGGCTTGATCCTGCATCATTTCAGTCAATGGGAATTTTCCCGTTGACTTCAATGGACATAGGATTGGTGAGTTCAAAATCCAGACCCATGTGTCTTTCAGAGCTCAATTCTGCATGTTATGAAATGCCTCATTGAAGGCGAGGATGTTCATTAACTCTAAGGAGGCACTCAGTACCTCATAAGATGAAGCTCTAAATACAGTAGGTGAAATTCTGGCTCCTTTAAAGTAAATAGGATCACTGACATTGATTTGAATGTGGCCAGGATTTCACCCAGTGAATCACAAAAGAAACACAATAGATGCAGGTGTTGTGTTGTCACACTTCAGAACAACTGTACCTGTATTCCCAGTCCATGGTACCTCCACGGCACCTGCTCTAGGTCCCAGGTCTTCAGTTGTCACCTCTCTTGGGCAGAGACCCGTGTGTGTGCGTGTGTCTTTTTTTCTCTTTGTCTCTCTCTCTGCTAATTAGGGATTTTTCAGGCTGCACAGTTCCTTGCCTATAATGTGATACTGCCAGCAAGCCAGACTGCCAAAACAGGCCAGTGTCTGTGCTCTGCTTCCTCTTCGAAGGCTGTGAACAATATAATTGCCAATAGATACTAGTTACCACATCGCCCTTTCTAAGCAAGCACATTTATTCTTAAGGTGAAAGCCTTCCAGAGAAAACATTTAAAACAATAAAAGTTCCTATATACATGCTAAAAGCTTACTAGAGGTCACCTATCAGACTTATGGAGCCTCCATAGGCCAAAGTCGTTCAATCTCTTCTCAGGAAGGATTGGTGTCCTCCTTGGAAAGAGGGTTCTGGTCCATTTGCTGAATCAGAAGGAAGGCTGAGTCCACTTAAACTAAGGCTATTTGTCCAAAAGTCCTATCTTTGGCTTTTGGCCTCTGGAGAATCCAGTTTGAGCCAATATATGTGAGCCTCTGCGGGTACCTCTTGGGAGGTGTTACAATCTAAGTGAATTTGTCTAATCACCCGCTACAATTCTTAGTTCCAGGAGAATTATGGTCACCTTTCCTCATAGAATTACATGGCCCACAATGATATGCAAACTTAATATGACAAATCTTCCAAAGATATTGCAGGAAATTGCCATATCTGTCACAGTACACGCTTATGAAAATAAGGAAATCTTGCATTCTCTGTTCTCTCTGGCTTGGTGTTAATTTGTTTGCCTGGCCCTCTGAGTACTGTACAAGCACTTTGATTTGTTTTTTTCATTTGTACAATGAAATGTAATCCAGATAACTCTTATTTCTGGTTAGTGTCAAAGAACTGTAGCAACTCCCCAAATGTGTGTCTAATAAAGATGGGGGAGGATCACAGTGCACAAATCTGGTGCAATTTCTTCTCTAATGTAAACAGAGGACTCGCATTCAGCTTGTCAGACTCAGCAGCAGCTCCTCCTCCACTACATGGGAATGCATAGGAATGGCAATTTATTTGAAAATTGTATTTATTTGAATAATGGGTTTTGTATTACACAGAGTATAGACTCTCTTGAGCCCATACTTGCAGCTGTAACAAAGTAAAAGCGTGGGTGTGGTTGCCTGGTGGCCGGCCAGGAAGATAGAGTACAAGGGGGGAGATGAAATAACATTTACACTTACAGTAACTGTTTAAAAATGTAACTGAGTTCTGCCTAATCCTCAGAAGTCCGATTTGGGAATCCAAATTGTTAGCATTGCGAACAGCTCAACTTTTCTCACCCTGCTTTTGCAGTTATCATTTTCTTCCAGACAAATGTAATCACCGAATCAAGGTGTGTGAAGTAACATTTTTTTATTAGGCTAACTTCTGTTGGTAACAGACAAGCTTTTGAGCTTACACAGCGCTCTTATAAGAATAATGGGTTCTCTTAACAGTTTTGTGTTAGCGCAAAAGCTCATCTCTATCACCAACAGAAGTTGGTCCAGTAGAAGAAATTACCTCACCCACCTTCTCTCTCATATCCTGGGACCAACAAGGCTATAACAACAGTGCAAACAGACTTAACTACAGTCATTCTTATCATGAGGGGGAGAGAGGGTGAAGGTTCCACCACCCTTACTTACGTTTGGTAGTACCTTTCTTGGCAAATAATTGCATGGATTTCAGTGGGATTGCACATAAGGGACTGCATAGCATGAGGAATGAGTGACAGAATCCGGTCCATAGTGTTCAATAGGAGAAATGAATGCAAATCTAAAGGAAAGTGTTCTAGTTGCAACTCTAATGCCACGTGCTGTAACCCCAGTAAACATCCACAAGCTAAGCAAGATCAGGCTTGCATTGGAGAACTTCACAGAGAACACAGGGACCGCATGAGGAGGTGGCAGTGATTCTAAAGCTGGTGTTCTTCACTCTGAGTCAGTACTGAAACTGTACCCTGCACCATTTGAGTGAGACACTGTGCTGTTAGAGCTTCTGTCTGGCTGATGAGATATAAAACTCAGGTCTTGAACCCATGCAGTCTTCAAAACACTGCTTATAAGAGTATCGGGTGTTAACCCCTGTATCCTATTAATTCCAGCTCAGGTAATTATTACATTCTGCCTACCTAAATTCCTCCTACAATATCAAATAGCTATGATCATATTCTTCATTTCATTCACTAAACTGCAGTGTAGTGCTGTTATGCATGGCTGAACAGCTGATACAGTCCACCACAGAGGTGGCTTTATTTCGGTTGTGGGTGAAGTCACTATCATATATCCCTTACCTATGTTACAAGAGTGTTGTGCAGCTTAGTTACTTGTAAAGTGCTAAAGATGTGCCATGTATTATTTTACTAGGAATAAGTATCCTCTTAAATGTCAGTCTAAATACTTTGCTTGGCTACTTAGATTGATTCACCATAGATTATTATATGAAGTGTCAATCATCTGTTCTGAACCCAAGTAAGGCAGCAGTGGTTATGCTGTTGGGACAGATGGAAACCCTTTGAAGACTGCAGCCATGGTGCGGTCTCCTTTGCTTGAAGGTACACACCCTTAGTCGGTCAGTTCAGTCTATCGTTTAGGAGTGCTCCTGGATTCCTGGGTGGCAATGATCTCTCACATAGCATCATCTGCAATTAATGCTTTCTACCATTTCTGTTCCATGCCAGTAGATGATTCATAGAGTTTAAGGCCAGAAGGGACTATTAGATCATGTAGTCTGACCACCTGTTTATGACAGGCTATTAAATTTCACTCAATTATCCCTGTCCTGAGCCCAATAACTTGTTTGGTTAATGCATATCTTCCAGAAAGACATCCAGTCTTGATTTGAGAACTTTAGGAGATCCGCCACTTTCTCTTAGTAGTTCATTCCTATGGTTAATCACCTGACCTGCATGATTAAAAATGTGTGCCTTATTCCTCATTTGAATTTGTCTGGCCTCAGCTTCCAGCCACTGGTTCCTGTTATGCCTTTCTCCACTAGATTAAAGAGCCCATTAGTACCCAGTGTTATATCCCTGAAAAAGTACTTGTACATTATAACCAAGTCACCTCTCAATTTTCTTTTTGATATACTCAACAAACTGATCTCTTGAAGTCTCTCAGGATAAGGCATTTTCTCCATTCCCTCAGATAGAGAGTATGCAGAAAAGAGCTACAAAAACTAATTTAGAAACACCCTCTTTAGAATGTGGACCCCAGAACTCTGTGCAATATTCCAGTAACAATCTCACCAATCCCATATACAGAGGTAAAATCACCTCCCGATTGCTGCTACTCCTGTTTATACATCAAAGGATTTCATTAGCCTTTTTTGCCATGACATAGCACTGGGAACTCATCATCATGTTCTATTGCTTGTCCACTCTGACCCCTAAATCCTTTTCAGAGGCCTGGTCTACACTACGCGTTTAAATCGATTTAAAGAGCGTTAAATCGATTTAACGCTGTACCCATCCACACTACAACATCCTTTATATCGATATAAAGGGCTCTTTAAATCGATTTCTGTACTCTACCCCGAGAGGAGTAGCGCTAAATTCGATATTAACATATCGGATTACGGTTAGTGTGGACGGAAATCGACGTTATTGGCCTCCGGGCGGTATCCCACAGTGCACCACTGACCGCTCTGGACAGCAATCTGAACTCGGATGCAGCGGGCAGGTAGGCAGGTAAACAGGAAAAGCCCGCGAACTTTTGAATTACATTTCCTGTTTGCCCAGCATGGAGCTCTGATCAGCACGGGTGGCGATGCAGTCTCAAATCCAAAAGAGCTCCAGCATGGACCGACGGGAGATACTAGATCTGATCGCTGTATGGGGAGACAAATCTGTTGTATCAGAGCTCCGTTACAGAACACGAAATGCCAAAGCGTTTGAAAAAAAATCTCCAGGATACACAGCGCTGCGTGACAAGCGTAACGGGAAGCCAGAGACTCAAATGGACGCTCATGGATGGAGGGGGTACTGAGGACTCCAGCTATCCCACAGTCCACAGCAGTCTCTGAAAAGTATTTGCATTCTTGGCTGAGCTCCCAATGTCTGTAGGTTCAAACACAGTGTCTGGCGTGGTTCAGGGAACAGCTCCTCAGTTTCTCCCCCCCCCCCACCACGTGAAAGAAAAGGGAAAGAAATCATTTCTTGACTACTTTCAATGTCACCCTATGTGTACTGAATGCTGCTGGTAGACGCGATGCTGCAGCATGAAGAGCAGTATCCGCTCCTCTCCTCTCCCCCTCCCCGTGGTAGACGGTGCAATAGGACTATAACCGTCCTCATGAATATCTAACATGTTGACATCGAGGCCAACATTGCTGGTTACTCCCAGTAGATAGGACAGAATGGCTAATAACCAGCTTCATCATAGCAACTGGGGCTTCAGCCCCCTCCCTTTCCTGTGTAAAGAAAAGATTCTGTACTGCCTGGACTGTCATAGCAGCAGCATGCTGGCTCCTCTCCCCCACACCGCTTAATGTCCTGCCTGGACTATCATCGCGCCGGGAGGCTGCCCTCCCCCTCATTTTATGTCACTAAACACTCAGTGTTTCTTATTCCTGCATTCTTATTACTTCATGACACAAATGGGCAGGACACTGCCACGGTATCCCAGGAAGGTTGGGGAGGAGGGAAGCAACGGGTGGGGTTGTTGCAGGGGCACCCCCTGTGAATACTGACACGGAGCAGCTGTGCTCTGATACACTGGTCCTCTAATACACTTGCCCCTTTTCTAGCAGGACTGACTCTATTTTTTAGAACCATAAGGGAGGATTGACTCAGTCCCAAGTGAGTCAATCCCAATTTTGCTTTTGCGTTGCGTCCCCAGCCGATTTCAGCCAGGGCACTCATGATAGCAGCGGACAGTACAGAGGAGGAGAGATAACCGTCATCTCATTGCCAGTTTTCTCCGGCAGTAGACGGTACAGAACGACCGGTAACCATCTTGCTATCATTGCAAAAGCAAGTGAATGCTGCTGTGTAGCGCTGGAGTATCGCCTCTCTGTCCGCGCATCCAGTACACATACGGTGCCTGGAAAAAAAAAAAGCTGAACGGGCTCCATGGTTGCCGTGCTATGGCGTCTGCCAGGGCAATCCAGGGAAAAACGGCGCGAAAGGATTGTCAGCTGATGTTTTCCCGGAGGAAGGAATGACTGACGACATTTACCCAGAACCACCCGCGACAATAATGATTCAACGCAGAAATCCCCAAGGGCGGAGGAGACTGCGGGAACTATGGGATAGCTATGGAAGAGCTACCCACAATGTAACGCTTCAGAAATCGATGTTAGCCTCAGACCATGGACGCACAACGCCGAATTACTGTGCCTAGTCTGGCCGCATGAAATCGAATTTATAATATCAGTTTTATAAAACCGATTCTAGCTAATTCGATATTATCCCGTAGTGTAGACGTGGCCAGAGTCTCTGCTTTCCAGGATAAGCTCCCTATTCTCTAGTTCAAGCCTGCTTTCCTTGTTCCTAGATGGATATCCTTGCATTTGGTGGTATTAAATATACTGTATTTTGTTTTATTAAGTCTAGTTTACGAAGCTATCCGGATTACTCTGTATGACTGCCTGGTATGACAGTTTCATTCCACTGGCCCAGTGGAGCTCTCTACAATAAGAATAAATCTTGTCTGAGACCGAGCTTTTTCAGGGGCCAGTTTAAGACTGTGGAATGAAATTCCACAGAAATGAAGGACTACCACAAACCTCACCACCTTCTGCTCTGTAAGTGCAAGGCGTGCAATTTTCAACTGCCTCCTCTAATGGGGAAACAGAGCAACATACGTATTTTAAAAAAATCAAAACAAAAAACCCCCCAATAAACCATACCAAGCACACACAATTCTCCTTCTGGGAAAAGGATGAGAGGAAAAAATAAACCACATGTAACAGATGTCAGTCCACATCACTAATGCACTACGGGAAGCTGCTTACATACTATGGTGAAGAGGGCAGTATAAGAATCTATATAAAATAGAAGGCAGTTGTTCAACTTCTCCAATGCACTGTTACATTTCCCTCATTTTAGGGTCACTGGAAATTGTTTATCTGAGACCCAAATGAGGCAATGTCACCAGATGTTCACTATTGTATTTCTTGGAAGTATTGTGTGAGAGGATACAAGGCTCTGTGGTCTAGATATACTTTACCTTAAATATCAGTTTTATATTGTAAAAGCATGTACCAGTGTGTTTTGTTTGCCTTTTCAGTGAGATTATGTGCTTCTATTATTATGAAAATATTCTAATCAAACATAAGTTTATATAACTGAAGTGTACTAGTGTTGTTTGGATAAGAGAATCCCCTTGGAGAGAGTATGGTTTGTATTTACTTTAAACTCTCCTAAAGACTATATTTTATTTTTGTAATTCAGCATGCAATTTTAAAAGAATTTTCTGATTTAAAAATCTGGCATGTTCCTTGATGCCTTTTAACTAGGGCATGAATGGTTTCTTTTCTTCACAGGCTGTTAGAAAGAGCATTGGCTGAGTTTAAATGAACCAAACAGTAAACCTTCCATGGAACATCAGCATGGCGTTTACAGTATCAAACAGTCAGAAATCTGGAAGTGATTCAGTACACCGAGCAGCAACCTTTGATTATTATTATTTGGGGGGAGGGGTAGTAAAGAAAACTGTTTGCACATTCAAATCAGTGCATGTTAATTATTAGGAAAACTTTCTATCTTTTATTCACTAAATAAATCCTATCCATCAACTGTGCTGACAGCATCATCCAAAATGAATATTTAGAAGTGTATTGTTTTAATTATCAGATGGCAGCTTTAAAAGTGCAGTGTAATTCTGAAACTGATCTGTTCCAAGATCAGCAACGTACACAGAATAGTTCCAAAACACACTTTTTAAACCTTTCAGCTCAAAATCTTCTCTTAATGACTACAGTTTCACAAGATATTCTAGTCCGAAGCATATAGTCAAATCAAAACCCTTGTGGGTTTTCCCCATTATCTCCTGCCCCATGCCAGACATATCATCTGCTCACTTGTAATATTATCGGAATTTGTCCATCTGTACTGAAATGTGTGTTTTCAGGATAGCAATACTGTCACAGTTTGGGGTCACTCAGGCCAGTAAGGGGTTCAGTCAACACCTGCCTTGTAACCCTGGGTGTCTCCTGGCCAGGGGCGGCTCTAGGTATTTTGCCGCCCCAAGCACGGCAGACAGGCTGCCTTCGGCGGCTTGCCTGCAGGAGATCCCTGGTCCCGTGGATTGGGCGGCACGCCTGCGGGAGGTCCACTGAAGCCGCGGGACTAGTGGACCCTCCGCAGGCATGCCGCCCAAGGCAACCTGCCTGCTGCCCTTGTGGCGACCGGCAGAGTGCCCTCCGTGGCTTGCTGCCCCAGGCATGCTCTTGGCTTGCTGGTGCCTGGAGCTGCCCCTGCTCCTGGCCGTACAGCTTGGTTCAGAGCTCTGACCCGAAAAGTTTATTAGCAGCCCACAAGTCTCACCATGGTTTTGGCCATCTTGGATGCTCCTTGCAGAGTGACCTTAGTTTTTATGGTTATGAATCCTGGTTGGGGCTGAAAGGATATTATGAGCAGGACACCCACCCCAGAGTGCATGGGGCAGTGTCTTCTGCCTCATGTTCCTGAGTTCTACAACCAACAGTTCCTTTTCTGTGCCCCTCTCTACTCCCTCACCGTACACCACTCACAGTGGTGGTAACTACTAAGGGAACTGGAAACCCTAATTAAGCCCAAACTCTCACACTGCAAGCCTGTCCCCTTGCCGCATCTATCTTCGGTTAATGATTTTTTCCCAAGAACCAAAGAGGCAGGATCGGGTACAAAATAAAAACAGTTTATTAAAGGACCACCAACAACATACTCAATGAGGAAACAGGAAAACCACTTGAATGTTAACAATACAAACAGGCTTTAAGCCAAGAACCGAAAACCATACACCACCGGGAGTGGGTAAGACAAATTAAAGGCGTTAACACATCACCATTCTTCTTTTTGTTTACACAGGACCCTGGACACACTGGAACTAAGGACACCACCAGAACCACAGGACATCAAAGGACAGGAGCCACAAACATGAACACCAGGATACTCAGGACAGGATCAGGTAAGCTATCTTCTTCCTTCTCAACTTGCCACGTCGTCTCAGCAAGGTATAGATCTTGGCACTGGGCTGCCTCTATGATGGACAGCAGCTGTCACAAGGCACTGTAATCTTTTATCACCTTTAGTTGCCGGGCAGGATTCTCTAGGTCACTTCATCCTTTCCTGCCCAAAAGTACAAAAGGTACCAATACTTCCTGCCAAAGTGCTGTTGCTAGGCAGATTACAGACAAGGGGGAACAAGAAGAGGGAATACAATATGGAGGGTGAAGTACAACTCAAGGAAACCAACATGGCAAACTGAAATTTCCTTACAGTGGTTGTCCCTGATCAGTGATGACCCAGGGTTTAGAGGTGCATCTGTGTGAATTCACTCCCACCCAGGGAAGAAGGCACTTTGCTTGCTTTGCCATCTGAGCACTTGCTCTGGCTGGCCATTCCATCAGCCACAGTTCCTTTCCTCCTGGCTGCCCCACGAGCAGCTTGTTGCCTTGCCAGGTGCTCATTCGCTGGCCAACCGTCAGTCACCTTCAGCTGCCACTTGCCTCTCTACTGTGACCTCTGCACATCAGTCTATTAGTGATTTTCAGCTCTTTTCAGGCTGGGCAGAAACATTGCCCCACCACAAGTGATTTCAGCTCTCATTTGACCACTTTAACGTAACAAAAAGGCTCCTAATGAAGCCTCTTTTAGTTCTATCTTTGAACAGTGGGGAGGAACGGGTTAAACCAGATTGGGGATCCTTAGGGAGAGTCCACATCTCCTGGCTGAGACACCTGTCCCCACCCCTCTTACTTTCACAGACATCTGTCATTGGAGCCCTTGGCTTAACAAATTCCTTTCAGCTGAGGGTGACCCTTCAGTCAGGACAAGCTCAGCACAGTTCTACTCTCCTTTAGTCATACAATGAAGATAACATTTCACTACCCCTGCATTTAATTAAAGTTAATGTTTAAAATTAAATAGACACAAGTTAAGAGGGAAGGTACTGTACATCTGGGATCATGCTTGAGTTATGAGGGATTACAGGTATTGGTTGCAAGAGTGAAGGGATACATACATATTGCATAACCAGCATAAACCCGGATTGGAGTGCAAGAGTTTTTAAAGTGTCAGTTGATAAGTGGGCTTGGGTACGCCACCCATGGAATGTATAAGGAGTCCAAGTCAGTATCGGGGTAGCAAATGAGTACATGGGTGGGGTGCGTCCCTTGCTTTGTCTGGGAAGGAAGTGGGTTATTTGTAATCCCAATATCTGCCACAGCTGATCAATTGGAACTACACAACTCCTGTCTGCTAGATAGTGCCGTAACAAGGACGAGGCGAATGAGGCACTTGCCTCGGGCACGCAAAGTGGAGGGGCGCACCTCTACCACGATCGGTGGTGCTTCGGAAGCAGCTCTACCACCACCACTTCTTTGGTGACAGGTTCCTGAGTCCCTCTTGGAGGGAAGGACCTGCAGTCAAATTGCTACTGCCACTTCATTCTTCAGCGGCAATTCGGCGGGCCCTTCTTTCTGAGAGGGACTCAGGGACCTGCTGCTGGAGAGCCTGGAGACAGCCCTTGCCTTGGGCACAAAAATTCCTTGTTACGGCTCTGCTGCTAGATACCTACGCAGAGTAGGTGTGTTCATGTAAATACAATTTACTCCTGAAAGTCTCTCCCTCTTCCAAACTAGCTGTCAGCGGAGAGTTCATTCAGACCCTGCTTACATCAGCATGATCTAATAATACAATATAGAGGGAATTTGGAACTTCACATATAAGGTTAACACATGCATTTTACAATGATATTAATAACCAGCATGTTTTTAACTCTCACATAATACCTCTCAGGGCATATTTTGTGCACATGGTATTGCAGTAGTGTGCAGGTATGAATACAGGAATGCCTAGGGCAGTGTTTCTCAAATGCAGCCACTGTGGCCGCATGCAGCCACCAGGGGCTTTTCTTGCGGCCACAGCCTTCTGGGCAGTGATTAGGGAGCTGGGGGGAAAACAGTGGCCCCTCTCCTGGGACCACCAAGATGGGTTGGGCCCTGCCCCCATCTGTAGCCACAAATGCCAAAGGAGCAAACAGCTGGTGTGAGTTTCCTGCCTTCCCGGGGGCAGTGGGGCTCTAGCTTCCAGCTTCAGCCCTGGGGTGGCAGGCAGCAGGCTCCAGCTGTGTAGCAGCAGGCTCCAGTCACAGGCTCTGGCCCCCCAACTGCAGGGCCTGGCAAACTCCATCCCCTGACCCATCACCCCAGGCCCCCACTGCCTCCCTATCCATCTCCCCACCCAAGGCTTAATGATCCCCAAGCTTGCCAGGGCTGAGAAGCCTGCTGTGAAAAGTGTTGTTAACAAACGTACAAATATCATTTTTCACAGAAGCAAACTTACTAGCTACCAAGTTCTAAAACAAAAAGGCAACCAAAAAAGCAAAAGAAACAAGAACACAATAACATGCAAAGCACCTTATCTGTGTTTCTGTCCTGTTGAAGTCTTGTAAAGAACAGAGACAACTGAACATTATTTTTATTATTCAGTCTGGAAAAAAACCCTTACATAAATAAATTACTACGATTTGGATGTGTGTATGTTCATATTTGTTTTCCCTACAGTTAATTAAGTATTTTAGGAAAAATTGTCATAGTGGCAACCAACAAGAGCCCACCAAAAATTTGTTGTGAGAACCCCTGGCCTATGGTCACAACCGTACAATATAGTAATCTCATATGGACATGTAAAGATTTGTGTGTGTAACCTACCCCATTAACACTAAAGTGAGTATTTATGAATCACTCTTACCAGGACTTTAGAGGAGCATAAGCTTCTGAGGATATATTTTCATAGCAGCATGTAGAGTTTTTTGTAAATGACTCCTATTGAGTTTAATGAGGATGGGGTGGCACTGAAGGCCTGTGAGGTGCTTAGTAAAGATGCATTTGATTTATGTCCAGAATACAGATGTGGCTTTTTATCTCCTCTGTATATAACACCTGCACAGATAACAGCAAAATATATTAAATGTCAAGTATATGACACAATTAATCCATTTTCAAAACATGACTATAAATATATGATTAGTATAATTTCAGCATATCCCCATAGAGCTTCATTATTCTCAAAAGCTGCCATTCATGGTATTTAACATAATTTGTTTCATAGTCTGAAAGTATATTTTCAGAAATGTTTATATTTCTTCCAGATGAGTCACTTTTCTCTCTCTGTGCTAGGATCCCACACTTAAGATTCATGGGTAGCTGAGTACTGGGGTATTTTAACCTAACCTAATGCTGGAACATCCTGCAATGGTTTATGTGGGGATTTTTAATTTTGGGGGGGGAGGGGGGTTGCCTGGTTTTTGTTTTGTTTGTTTTTTAATTTTTCAATATTGTTGTTCTACTTGTACTTTTATCCTGACTTTACTCTAGCCATGCCCTGATATTTGCCACCTAGATACTCCACATTAATTATTGCTATAAACAATAATGAAAATGTCCTTCAAGGAAAGCAAACAGGGAGGGACAGTCTTAGATTTTGAGGGGTCACGTGCTTGATAAGCCACACAGAGACTTTTAGTACTGAGTGGCTGGAGGATTTCCTGAGCTGAGGCCAGGACCATAGGCGTGAACAAGTAGACACAGAATGTATTTCTTTGAAGCTCCATCCACAAACTTCACCCTAATGAGGCACCTGCAACCTTCCCTCTCGGGACACCAGATCTTCCTCCTCTAGTTCTGTAGGCTGGAGCTCTTGTCCTTCCTGCTTTTCCTCACATATAATCTGAAAAATATCTTTCTGACCCAACAGTGTCTGTGTTGAATCCTGTTGTGTGGATGATCTCTTTCTCTTCCTACTGGATCCAGGAATCTTGGGAGATATGGTCTCTGACCACTGGTCTCTCCCCCCACCCCCACCCCCCCCGGCTATAACTGACTGACTGTCTCCAAATTAGAGGACTTTGCTAGCTGGGCCTGCTCCAATACTTCTTTCAGCCTTATCTAAAGGAGAAGACCAATAGTTTTTTCTTTGTATTGGCCCCTAGTACAGGTAGATGTCTCTTTCAGGACAAACTACCAATTACTTCAGCATCCAAAAAATTATAAAAACCTGCCTAAACCCTCACTCATTCGTAAAGCAGATAGACAATGACATATAAGAGCAGCATAGTAGTCTAACCCACTGCAGGGCTGCTATTCTCTCTGAGTCCTTGCTCCAGCCATTAATACTATGCATGAATCGAACAAATTAAAAGCAGATGGAGCAGGAGATGGGCTGGATCTTGAGGGAAAAAGTAATTTTTTAAGGAAGTTAAGTAGAGCAGCTGCAAGTGCATACTCAGTATATGCTTACTGTTGGCTCTGAGACTAGAGTTGGTTATTCTTCCTTTACTGGGGAATGGAAGCATTCAGCATTTTAAACTTACCTTAGGAAGGGCAGAGTATGGAAGTGATATGAAAGGAAGAGTAGATTATGAAAGCTAGAGCAACTGTCTCTCTCCTAAAAGATACTTGTGTTTGGGGAAAGCTAGTAAGGTTTAGAAACAAATTAGAAAAAAAAAAATGACCTGAGCCATATTAAAAGCTAAGAAACTTATTTAAATTTGGATGTTCAAGATGGAATCACCTTTTAGCTTCAGAAAGACCTCCATTCCCCACAGAAAAGTAGACAGTCGCCCCATGAAACACAAGACAGAGGTATTGCATCAATAGAATAAAACCTTATTGACTGATCAGTGATTCACAGGGCAGAAGAAACTTCTGATTAATCTCATTCAAGGTGTCAGGTACACCACAGTACTTATTTCTTGTGATCACCATATAGCCAGCACAGTAAATCTATAGAAGGAGTAAAGAATTTTCATCTCTTATTGCTAGTTTTTCTTTACATTTTATTGGTTACATACAATGTGAAACAGTATTAGAGAAATATTCCAGTCGTAAGGAAGGCATCTTCCCTTGTTTGCTAGTTCAGTGCAATGCTACCAATCTGGTTGCTACATAAAGTCTTTTTAAGAGCTATTTAAGTCCTCAACTGACTGAAAGTGAAAAAAATCTGTTTCATATTTTTCCACACAATATATTATGTTTATCCTTTAATATAATAAAAAAAAAACTTGCTTATAATGTGGATTGATTCAAATAAGAGAATTCTTCAAGTTTCCAGATTCACAAATAGTCCTTCCTAGTGGTTAACTGTTCCCATATTTATAGACGAGAGAGAGAAGGAATTGCAGAAGAGATTTTGAATATTATCCTAGACGTTAATAGCTTTTAATTCTAATAAAGGATTTCTCGAGTCATGCTGTATTCTGCAGTTCTCTTCTGTCTGCATGGGAAAAAGAATTACATTGGATCAGTTGTGTGGAAAGAGGATTTAATCTTTAAGCTCCAAAGTGGTTTGTTTGTTTTTGCCTTGTAAATCACTGAAGTTGTATCACTAACCTTGGGACTGGATCCTCGGCTATGCCATTTAACATAAGACCCAGAAACTCAGCTGATGTAAACTGGCATGTGTCATTGGTTTAATTGGAACTGCACTGATGTGTATCAAACACATATAGTGCCCTTTATGTTTAAGGGTATGTATATATGGCAGTGTAAGCTCAGGGTCTCTGGGACTCAAGCCCACAGGGCTGGTGTTTGTAAGCCTGGGCTTGAGCATCCGCACTGAATATGGGTCGCTGTCACCCGCACTTACGCGTCTGCACTGCACTATGCAAGCCCAAGTCAAGCCATCTTATTCCAGGCTTCCTAGTTCTTTCCCCAGCTTTAGCTGCTCATAATTCACTGTGAGAAAACTTGACAGTCCATCCTGCTGCAATTTTCAGAAGGTTGTCACTGCCTGCCAACACATCCAGCTGAGCTGTCTTTTAGGCCCACCTGCTCCTAGCAACCAGAGTCAGTGGTTTGTTTGAAGAAATTGTCTTGCCCAGGCTTTCTCTCCAATTACAAGAAATGGGCAGAGCATCCATAAGAACATAAGAATGGCTGTGCTGGGTCAGACCAGAGGTCCATCTAGCCAAGTATTCTGTCTTCCGGCAATACCTGGTATCAGATACTTCAAAGTAATCCATAACCTGTCATCCAGTCCCAGTTTCTGGTAGTCAGAGGTTTAGGAACATGAAGAGCAGGGGGTTGCATCCCTGATCATCTTGGCTAATAGCCAATGATAGATAAATTCATGGAGGATAGGTCCAGTTCTTTTTTGAACCCAGTTATAGTTTTGGCCTTCACAACATCCCCTGGCAATGAGTTCCACATGTTGACTGTGCATTGTGTGAAGAAGTACTTCTTTTTGTTTGTTTTAAATCAGCTGCCTATTAATTCCATTGGCTGACTCCTAGTTGTTGTGTTATAGGAAATGGTAAATTACGCTTTCTTGTTCACTTTCCCCACATCATTCATGATTTTATAAACCTTTGTCATATCAACCCTTAATAGTCTCTTTTCTATGATATGCTATCCCAGTCTTTTTAATCTCTCCTCAGATGGAAGCTGTTCTATATCTCTAATCATTTTTGCTGGCCTTCTCTGTACTTTTTCCAATTCTAACATCTTTATTGAGATGAGGTGACCAGAACTCTTCACGGCATTCAAGAGGTGGGCGTACCATGGATTTTTATAGTAGCATTATATTTTCTGTTCTGTTTTTTCCTAATAGTTTCTAATATTCTGTTATCTGTTTCGAAGGCTGCTGGAAGTTGAGCTGACATTTTCAGAGAACTGTCCACAAAGATTCCAAGATCTCTTTTTGAGTGGTAACAGATAACTTAGACTCCATCCTTTTGTGTGTATAGACTCATAGACTCATAGGTCAGAAGGGACCAATATGATCATCTAGTCTGACCTCCTGGATTATGTTTTCCAATGTGCATGACTTTGCACCTACCAACATTGAATTTCATCTGCCATTTTGTTACTCAGTGACCCAGTTTTGAGAGATCCCTTTGTAACTCTTCACATTCAGCTTTGGACGTAACGATCTTGAATAACTTTGTACCATCTGCAAACTTTGCCATTTCACTGTTTACCCCACTTTCATTTATCCATATGTTGAACAACATAAGTCCCAATACACATCCTTAGGGAACCCCATTATTTACCTCTCCATTGTGAAAACCAACCATTTATTCCTACCCTTTGTTTCCTGTCTTTTAACTAGTTACTTATCAATGAGAAGATCTCTCTTATTCCATGACTGCTTATTTTACTTAAAAGCCTTCAGTGTGGGACGTTGTCAAAAACTTTTTGAAAATTGAAATACACTATATCCACTGGATCACCCTTCTCCATATTTGTTGACCCTCTCAAAGAATTCTAATAGATTGGTGAGGCATGATTTCTCTTTACAAAAGCTATGTTGACTGTTCCCCAATGTATAGTGATTATCTATGTATCTGATCATTCTGTACTTTCAACCAATTAACCTGATACTGATGTTAGACCGAGTGGCCTGTAATTGCTGGGATTGCCTCTGGAGTATTTTTAAAATATCACTGTTACATTAGGTGTCCTCCATTCAGCTGATACAGAGGATAATTTAAGCAATAGATTACATACTATAGTGAGGAGTTCTGCAGTTTCATATGAGTTCCTTCAGTATTCACTGAATACCATCTGGTCCTGGTGACTTATTACTGTTTAATTTATCAATTTGTTCCTTAACCACCTCTATTGACACCTCCATCTGGAATAGTTCCTCAGATTTGTCACCTAAAAAGAATAACTCAGCTGTGGAAATCTCCTTCACATTCTCTGTAACAAAGACTGATGCAAATAATTCATTTTGCTTCTCTGCAATGTCTTTGTCTTCCGTAAAAGCAGCAGAGAATCCTGTGGCACCTTATAGACTAACAGACGTTTTGGATCATGAGCTTTCGTNAGTGGGTATTCACCCATGAAAGCTCATGATCCAAAACGTCTGTTAGTCTATAAGGTGCCACAGGATTCTCTGCTGCTTTTACAGATTCAGACTAACACAGCTACCCCTCTGATACTTTGTCTTCCTTGAATATTCCTTTAGCACTTTGATTATACAGTGACTCCACAGATTGTTTGTTTGGCAGCATTCCTGCTTCTGATGTACTTACAAAAATTAATAGCAATTTTTTTAGTCTTTTGCTAGATGCTCTTCAAATTGTGTTTGACCTCTTATTATACTTTTACACTTGACTTGCCAAAGTTTATGCTCCTTTTTATTTTCCTCACTAGGATTTGATTTCCGATTTTTAAAGGATGCCTTTTTGCCTCTAGCCACTTCTACTCTGTTTAGCTATGGTGGTGGTTTTTTGGTCCTCCTTGCTGCTGCTGCTGTTTTAGGTTATGCATATAGTTTGAGCTTCTAGTGATTTTTTTTTTTCAAGTTTCCATGCAGCTTTCAGGCATTTCACTCTTATGATGAGTCCTTTTAATTTCTGTTAAACTAGCTTCCTCACTTTTGTGTAGTTCCCCCTTTTCAAGTTAAATGCTACCATGGCGAGTTTCTTTGGTATTTTACCCCTACAAGGATGTTACATTAAATTACATTATAGTTGTAAGTGATTATTCCCTCTATTCGGCAGTGGTGAGGCGACATCTGAGGTATTTCGTCCAGTTTTGGGGCCCCCAGTACAGAAAGGATGTGGACAAATTGGAAGGAGTCCAGCGGAGGGCAACAAAAATGATTAGGGGGCTGGGGCACATGACTTATGAGGAGAGGCTGAGGGAACTGGACTTATTTAGCTTGCAGAAGAATTGAGCGGGGATTTGATAGCAACCTTCAACTACCTGAAGTGGGGGTTCTAAAGAGGATGGAGCTCAGCTGTTCTCAGTGGTGGCAGATGACAGAAAAAGGAGCAATGGATTTAAGTTGCAGTGGGGGAGGTCTAGGTTGGATATTAGGAAAAACTATTTCACTAGAAGAGTGGCGAAGTACTGAATTGGGTTACCTAGGGAGGTAGTGGAATCTCCAGCCTTAGAGGTTTTTAAGGCCAGCTTGACAAAGCCCTGGCTGGGATGATTTAGTTGGGGTTGGCCCTGCTTTGATCAGGGGGTTGGACTAGATTACCTGAGGTCTCTTCCAACCCTAATCTTCTATGATTCTATTATTCTAACACAATATAGAGTTCTCTCTCTGACTATAATTTGCCTGTGTGGTTGAGTTTTATTTATAAACTAAGTTAAATATCTGCTTATGGACTTCATATGCAATTTAATCTTAACTTAAACCTTTATGTGCAGTAAAACGCAGGTTATAAGGTGGTTTGCTGACTTTTCTTTTTGTGCTTTTTGAAATTATGTCCAGCACCAGTCTTCCTCCTCCCTTCCCCCTTCTGCTGTTCTGGCCCCCAGAATTATACCTGCACAGCTCCTAGAGTCTCTCTGGCTGCAGGTATTCTCACTGGGTATAGGAGAGATTGTTTATATATGGTCCAAGCACCAGAGATTCTTGAATGACCTGCATGGTACAGTGGTGCTTGGTCAGCTGAATTTTCTCTCTCTCACCACCACTAAAGGATACACTTATGCCTTTCTATTGAGGTGGGAAAGCCCATATGACTGACTATTGTAGCTGCTCTGTTTAACCAAAACCAAAGTGTGCTGACAGTAGCAGGATCTTAGAACCCACAAAAAGGAGACTGCCAACTTGTAAAAACGCTTCACTAGTAAATGCTAATTTTTAAGTTTATACCAACCAGCTATGTTAACAAAATGATATCCAAAAATAAATGAAGGGCCACCCTAGAGGCTAAGTAGTAGTACTCTGCATTGCCCTGTGGGGAGACTGGCTTGATTCCAATTCCCATTGTCTTGCTCCCTGAACTGACACTGAAGACCAAATTGTTAAGACATTCAGATGCAGATAGGCGTCAGGAGAATGGGCCTGAGAAGAAGGGTTTCAAAAGCCTAAGGTACCTAAATATATTTTAAAATGTGGCCTGGAGTCCCCAGAGAGAGGGGGAGGGATCATCTTGGCTTCCCTCAACAGCAACGTTTATGACTGACTAAGGAGCTGAACGGGCAGGTCCTAATGGAAGCCCCATTCAAGCCCTGCCATTGAAAGGATTTGGTTACCTTGCAGGACCCCAAAGTAAGGTTCCTCCTCTCTTTTGCCCTTCATTGGAGAAGAAGAGAAAAACACAAGCTATAAGTAGTTCTTCAAAACAAGGTAAGCAAACCATGAAGTGGGGCTATCGGCACTCAGCCAGGTAAGACCTTTGGTCTCGGCACATGACTCCCATTGATGTCATTGGGAGCTCTAGAGCAAGGGCAGTATAGAGCCCGTAGACAGAATGAGGCTAAAAAAAGAAAATGCCCATATGTTCCTATTCTATGATTATTCTACTACATGGCTAGGGAATTTTGTACATCTTAATTTAAATAACTTATGGTCAGAAGCAACACTCTGCAGACTGGCGCTTAAATGTCTTAACTGTCCAGCTGAGACTTTTTGCTCCTTACTGCAAGAGGAACATGTGCTAGAGGGTCTATGTATAGCGTAAGTACTAAGTAGGACTGCAGAACAAGTCATTTCTGATTTGTGTAATTTTGTAATGAAAGCAAAACGTGTCTTGTTTAAGATCTGGGGGAGTAACTGGGTTCTCCTGGGACATCAAAGATCCATACACATATGGTCAAAACGGTGAAGCAGTCTAGCTTCTGTTACACTCAGTGCAAAGTGCAAACACAGGAACCCCATACTCAACAGAAAATCCCCTAAGTTCTGCCAGGCTATGAACTTGTTCCAAGACAGGGTTTTGTTTTTTTTTTAAGGTAAACTCTGTAGAAGGCACTGGAGAACATATAACCCCACATTACAGGGATATGGTTGCTGCAGTATGTGTGTGGATCCGTTGTTTTTTCCTGTTCTTGATTGTCAGACTAACATTATTGTGATCTGTGTTTTCATCAAAGCTTGGCTTCTCCCTCATTCCTTCTCCTACCTACATAGTGAGGCTGGGGGAGACAGGCTAAAAACGGAGGCCATTTTTCATTCCGAGCTGCCAAGCTGTCTTAAAGCAGCGGGCCACATAGTATCTGTTCTCTCTGACATTCCAAAGCTCTGCCAACATAGGTAGCAACACAGATCTGACTGGTCTGGTCACTGCTCCACTTGCTGCAACTCTGTTGTTCAGTTCAATGATCCCTCCATCACTGAGCTGACCAGACTACAGCCTTTCATTGCTAAGGGTTTTGGGTTGGGGAGGTGTTTGAAAACTATCCTTGTATGTTCTCCAAATTCACCAGTTGTTAAGAAGGGTAGCAGAGATCCAGTGGATTGAGCACGAGCATAATAGTCAAATGACCAGGGCTCTACTCTCAACTGTACCATGACTTAAATGTCCACAAGCCTTTCCGTTTCATTTACCCTATCTGGAGATAAGATGATTAATTCACAGATATGTATATGCTAAGCATGTGTTTAAACCGGCATATTATATAATAAATAGTAATACTTTAAGTCTCATATAGGGCTTTCCATGTTTTTGGTAATATTTTTAAGTTGTATTGATTTTTTTTTAATACGTTTAAATAGCTCACTTTTAAAAATCAGTCCAAATAAGGAACTGGTTTAAAAGCAAACAGGAATCTATTTGTAATCAATGCACAGAGTTGAAATGGGTGATTTTTTTTTTCTTTTTTATGCTGAGCTCCTCCAGATCAGCAGAGAATTTTTGTTTTTTTTCTTAAAAATCATCATTTAAATAAGTAACCAACATAAGATATTTTAAAATAAAGCCTATGTAAGAGGATTTTCAGGGAAGATCATTCTTTTTACTTTCAATTAGTCCTATGGGTTTTACAGCAGAAGTGTCACTTCTCATGTAGAGTATAATACATGTTGGCATAAATCATCCAGAGAACTGCTCAATATGTATACTAACAGAATAGCACCTTCTTCACTTTAACTAAAAGTCTATGAAAAATTAGGAGTCCATGTACAAGAATAGACCATTCTCAGTCTGAGCACAGGTTGAGGATCCAGGAACAATAAGCTTTTGATTCTGATCCCTGAAACCTCTCTGGCCTTCAGAAGTAATTTAGCTGTTTTGTTCCACTGGTGATAATCATATTTAGCTGTTTCTAGTTATTCACTAAAATCTACTAATTTTCTCAGTTTATCTTCTTTTCCTGCATAAGGAATGTCTTAATAGAATTTTTGTTTCTCTCTGAGCTTTTCCCCCTCTCTGTGATTGATTATGAACATTTTGTGAATGTTACACACACCATATCTGAAATTCAAGCTGCATTAGTTGGTTGTGATGGGCCGCAAGTCACATGATATTGTTTCTATTCCCTAATTGGATGATATACTCATTATCCCCATTATTGGAGGTTTTTAAGAACAGGGTAGATGAGCATCCATCAGGGATGATCTAGGTTTACTTTAACTATGCCAGCAAAAATTTTGAGTGTAGACAAGGCCTAAGTAGTGTAATTCTGACTGCAAAAGTTGTCAGATTCTTGTCTAGTTCATTTGATTGCGTCTGTGCCAGAACTCTGGCAAGGCATTTTGGTCTTGTTGTGTCAAGCAACAGCTCATCCTATATAAAATACAGTATTTTGCTTGTATAAGTTTAAAATCTGCCATCCACAAACACTTGCATAGTTTGTGATTTATTATTCTGATTTATTATTAGAGCTAGATGAATAATTCAGCATATTCAGTTTTCCTTTTTCTCTTTGTGAATTGTTGGTAAAGAGACTGAAATTCTCAATTTTTATTCATTAAACTTTCTTCAGCAAATAATTCTTGGTCTGCCGATTACGACAACAGCTATGTAATCTGGAAGGTACACTGTGTTGGTTGGTTACACAAATCGTCTAATCAAGGAACAGAAACAATACCATATGACTTAGGTCAGGGGTTCTCAACCCTTTTCTTTCTGAACACCCCACCCCCGCTATAAAAACTCCACAGCCCACCTGTGCTACAACTAGTTTTCTGCACATAAAAGACTGGGCCGGCATTTGAGGGTAGCAAGCAGGGCAATTGCATGGGGCAGCCCACCACAGGGCAGCCCACCACAGTTGCTCAGGCTTTTGCTTCAGCCCCGAGTGGCCAGGCTCAGAGACCCAGGCTTGAGCCCCATGTGGTGGGGCTTCAGCTTTATGCCCTGGGCCCCAGGGAGTCTAACACTGGCCCTGCTTGGCAGCCCCACTGAAACCTGCTCGTGGACCCCCAGGGTGCCCCGGGCTGAAAATCACTGCCTTAGTAACTAACCCAGTCACTGAATTGTATATTTGATTGTTAATCTTGCAATTTGCAGTGCATCCTGCATTGGTTAATGTTAATCGTTAATCATGAATTTGACAATGATGCTTGCAATCAAAATCCATTTTGATAAATTTTCGAGCATCTGAGATAACTTTGCCATTAACCAATATTTGTAATAGTAACCTTGAACATTTAGATCTTCACAAAAAGCAAAGATAAAATGGGTCATGATCATGCCTGATCAAAATTCTTTTCAAATGTCAAAGCATAACTGAAAAAATTAACTCTTGTCTCAGCTCTGAGTATTAGTAATTTCAGTTTAACAATCAAAAAAATGTTATCCCCAAAATTATTACAAAGGTAAATTTCAATTCCCCACCACACCCTGACATTTCATTTAACAGTTCAAGCCCTAAATAAAAAGT
The DNA here is from genome assembly GCF_003597395.2 of Chelonoidis abingdonii. Classification (NCBI taxonomy): domain Eukaryota; kingdom Metazoa; phylum Chordata; order Testudines; family Testudinidae; genus Chelonoidis; species Chelonoidis abingdonii. The sequence goes on from NC_133773.1 coordinate 93,194,951, forward strand.
GACTAACTTGAATATTTTAAAGCGGATACCTACACACAATTCTGCTCGGTCAGAAAGGTGGTCTCCTCCCTGAAAAAGACCTTTAGAAAGGTTGTGGAAAGCTACAATGGTTAGCTCTGTCGCTAATGGCATCTGTTGCTCATCTAACCATTGAAACACTAATCAGTCCCATTTATTACGTATGCTGGAAGTTCACCAGTCACGTTGTAAATGTCGTTGAACTGATACCACTAGTAGTCAATTCAATTTAAACACTTTTTCTAATGTCCAAGGAACCATCTATGTACAAAGGAAGGGTAAATGTTGCTGTTTTGTTTTGCCAATAATTACAGTCAGGGCTCAGTCATAAGCAGTGACCAACAATTATAATTTGCATGTATACCCTGAGGTTTTCTCTTAGCCCTGAGGTATAGCACCTTTGTTGTCAGATCTGCAGTAGCATTAATTGACAGGCTGCTTTGGAGTAAGGAACTTACATATACCCAAGCTATTATGGAGAATATTTACTTTACTCATTAAACAAGTTCTTTACCAGTTGAGGCTTCAGAATAATCCTTTTGCTTCAATAATAGTTTTGCTTCCATTTTCACTGGTTGACTATCATACTATTTCCTTTGCATGTTTGTGAAAGATTACTGAATATGAGGAGGAAGTAGCCTCTTTTGGACAATCTGCATAAGCTTCCTGCAGAGGTGAGAACAAGGCAGTTTAAACTAATAAAACTTATAAAGATTCAGATTGCAGATTCCAAATATCAAATTGTGCTTTGCATTTGTGCTTTTGATGGTAGGTCAAGATGCACAAATAATAAATATTTCCTGAATTTTTTAAGTTTATTGCTGGGTTTTTTAAATAATGAATAATAAATCAACCATATGAAAGCATCTTTGTGTGAGAGGATGAGTGCAGTTAGGCTACATAGTCAAGCACAATACAGTACTAACTTACTGTAGATGTCCCATCTTAAAAGATGAGCATTCTGTCCTATCTCTCTTCCTACCTACCCAGCTCACCATCATGGAGGGAATATAATCCATAGTGTGCAGTACCAAATGTGACTGTTCATTTACTCAGTCAACGCTCAGCAGATACACGTAGGTCAATACACTGTTAGACCTGTTATTGGATCCATTATACATAGTAATCAGGAATAGAAAATGGTGCTCAGATGCCAGAAGGATCTTGTTGCCACAATGGTTGAGTCACTGGATAAGGGATCAGCAGATCAGGCTTCAAATCCTGTATCGGCTGCAGATTTCCAGTTTAACTTTGGGCAAATCACTTAATCTCTGTGTGTCAGTTCCCCATCTTAAAATGTAGGAGGATAATATTTCCTGTTCCCATTCCTGTGCCTTGCACAATAGGGTGCTACTGTTATAACCATGATTTATTATTTGTATTGTGCATAAGTGTCTAGACTGCAGGTTTTCTGGGACACTTTTTAAGGGGGGGAGGGGAAGAAGCATAAGTAAAATTCAGATTTTTCTCATTTTAAAAAAGGTCTCATTTATGGCAGTAGAGATTCTGATCTGCGCAAGGAATATAAATGTTATTTATACAATTTAGCAGTTGGATTTTGGTCATTTTGGCACACATGCAAACACCCACTTCTCCATCACTGGAATGTGACTCAGAAGTGGTAAGATAGGGGGAGAATTGAACCAAAACTTGTTTGTTAAAACATAAAAAACTGTGTCTAAGAGAGAATTTGGTGGGTTGCATCAGTTGAATTATCCCTGATTCTTTAGCGTAGATCTGTTTCTTCTAAGCTAAAATATCACATACTTTGGTGGGAGTAGGGGGTGGAGTAGGTGAGAGAATGGCCACACTGGGTCAAACTAGTATCTAGCCCAGTATAATGTCTTCCAACATTGGCCAGTAGCAGAAGCTTCAGAGGGAAACTACAAAGTGATCCAACCCTGTCATCCAATCCCAACTACTGGCAGTCAGAGGCTTAGGAACCCTGGGGTTGTGTCCCTTACCATCTTGGCTAATAGACGTTGGTGAAAGTATCTAATTCTTTCTTTTTTGAACCCAGTTATACTTTTAGCCTACACAATGTCCCCTGGCAATGTGTTCCACAGGTTAACTGAGCATTTTGTGAAGAAATTTGTGAAAAGTTTTGTTTAAACCTGCTGCCTATTAATTTCATTAGGTGACTCCTGGTTCTTTTGTGTTATGAGAGGGAGTAAACAAGACCTTCCTTATTTACTTTCTCCACACCATTCATGATTGTATAGACCATAAGAACATAAAGGCCATACTAGATCAGACCAATGGTCCATCTAGCCCAGTGTCCCGTCTTCTGGCAGTAGCCAATGCCAGGTGCTTCAGAGGGAATGAACAGAACAGGCAATCATCAAGTGATCCATCCCCTGTAGTCCACTGCTGGCAAACAGAGCCTAGAGACACTCAGAGCATGGTGTTGCATCCCTGCCCCTCATGACTAATAGCCATTGATGGACCAATACTCCACGAATGTGCCTAGTTCTTTTTTTGAACCCTGTTATAATGTTGGCCTACACAACATCCCTTGGCAAAGAGTTCCACAGGTTGGTTGTGTTGTGTGAAGAAATGCTTCCTTTTGTTTGTTTTAAACCTGTGATATTAATTTCATTGGTTGAGCCCTAGTTCTTATGTGAAGGAGTAAATAACATTTTTTTACTCATTTTCTCCACACCAGTCGAGGTTTTATAGACCTGTATCATATCTCCGCTTAGTCATCTCTTTTCCAAGCTGAAAAGTCAGTCTTCTTTATCTCTCCTCATATGGAAACTGTTCCATATCCCTAATCATTTTTGTTGCTCTTCTCTGTACCTTTCCAATTACAATATATCTTTTTTGAGATGAGGCTACCAGATCTGCATGAAGTATTCAAGATGTGGGCATACCGTGGATTTATATAGACATACTATATTCTAATATTTTCTGTTGTCTTATTGATCCCTTCCCTAATGGTTCCTAACATTTTTTTAGCTTTCTTGATGCCACTGCACATTGTGTGGATGTTTTCAGAAAACTATCCACAAGGATTCCAAGATCTCTTTCTTGAGTGGTAACAGCTAATTTAGACCCCCTCTTTTTATATGTATAGTTGGGATTATGTTTTCCAACATACATTACTTGGCAGATGAAATTCAAGGTTGATAAATGAAATTTTGTTGCCCAGTCACTAGGTTTTGAGATCCCTTTATAACTCTTCACAGTCTGCCTTGGACTTAATTATCATGAGTAATTTAGTATCATCTGCATATTTTGCCACCTCATAAATAATCTGGAAAAAACGAATATGTTGAACAGCACTGGTCCCAGTACAGACCCTTGGGGGACACCACTATTTACCTCTCTCCATTTTGAAAACTGATAATTTATTCCTACCTTTTGGCCTGGTCTACGCTGGGGAGGGAGGGGGGAAAGATCAATCTAAGATACGCAACTTCAGCTACAAGAATATCATAGATGAAGTCAATGTATCTTAGATGGAATTAAAATTACTAACTTCGCATCCTCACGGCACTGGATCAACGGCCGCAGCTCCCCCGTTGACTTTGCTTCCACCTCTCATGCTGCTGGAGTTCAGCTGTCAACAGGAGACCAATCAGGGATCGATTCATCACATCTACACTACACGCGATAAATCAATGATTGCTACCCGCCGATACAGCGGGTAGTGTAGACGTACCCTTTGTTTCCTATCTTTTAACTAGTTACTGATCCATGAGAGAACCCTCCCTCTTATCCTATGACTGCATACTTTGCTTAAAAGCCTTTGGTGAAGGACTTTGTCAAAGGCTTTCTGAAGATCTAGGTAACTTATTTCCACTGGATCACCCTTGTCCGTGTGCTTGTTGACACCCTCAAAGAATTCTAATAGATTGATGAGGCATTATTTCTCTTTACAAAAGCCATGTTGACTCTTCCCCCAACAAATCATGTTCCTCTGTGTCTGGTCATTCTGTTCTTTACTTTGATTTCAGCCAGTTTGCCCAGTGCTGAAGTTAGGCTTACCAGCCTGTAATCGCTGGAATTGCCACTGGAGCTTTTTTTAAAAATGGCGTCACGTTAGCTATCCTCCAGTCATTTGGTACAGAAGATGATTTAAATGATAGGTTACATACCACAGTTAGTTGTTCTGCGATTTCATATTTGAGTTCCTTCAGAACTCTGTGGTGAATGCCATCTGGTCCTGGTGACTTACTGTTTAATTTATCCCCAAACCTCCTCCAGTGACACCTCAGTCTAGACAGTTCTTCAGATTTGTCACCTAAAAAGAATGACTCAGGTGTGGGAATCTCCCTCAGATCCTCTGCAGTGAAGACTGATGCAAAGAATTCATTTAGTTTCTCCACAATGGCCTTATCTTCCTTGAATGCTCCTTTAGCACCTTGATCGTCCAGTGAATTGTGAAATGTTTTCTCTTTATTCTGTGGCATTATAAAAATGTTGATTTATATGAAACTTACTCCGAGGAGGAGGAGATATTAATCCAGTAGTGTCACTGGTTCTTCAGCAGGCTTCCTGTTTCTCTTTTTTTTTCTTTTTTTAAATGCTGTTACTTTTTTAGTCTTTGGATAGTTGCTCTTCAAATTCTTTTTTGACCTGTCTAATTGTATTTTTACACTTGAATTGCCAGAGTGTGTGCTCCTTTCTATTTTCTTCAGTAGGATTTAACTTCCAATATTACCTTTATCGTATCTCCCTTCAGTTGTCTCTTTTCCAGGCTGAACAGTTCCCATCTTTTTAATCTCTCCTCAAGCTGTTCCATGCATCTAATCATTTTTTTTGCCCTTCTCTGTACTTTTTCCAATTTAATACATCATCTTTTTTGAGATGGGTCTACCACAACAGCACACAGTATTCCTCACTAGGATTTGACTTCCAGTTTTAAATGGTTTTTTTGTCTCTAACTGCCTCGTTTAGCCATGGTAGCACTTTGGGGGGTCCTGTTGCTGTATTTTTTATTTGGATTATATATCTATCTTGAGGCTCCATTAGACTGTTTTTTAAAAGCTTCCATGCAGCTTGCAGGCATTTCACTCTTGTTGACTGTTCCTTTTAATTCCTAATAACTAACTTCATTTTTGTGTAGTTTCCATTTTTGAAGTTAAAGCTATCATGGTGGGTTTCTTTGCTATTTTCCCCACTACAAGGATGTTTACATTTAATTACATTATGGTCACTATTACTGAGGAGTTGAGATATTATATATATATATATATATATTTATATTTATATTTATATTTATATATATATACACACACACCTCTTTGACCATTGCTGTGCACCACTTATGACTAAATCAAGAATTACCTCTCCATATGTGCTTTCCAGGACTAGCTTCTCCAAGAAGCAGTGATTCTGGTGACTCAACATTTTATCTCCGCATCCTGTCCTGCGGTAACCTGTATCTAGTCAATATGGGTTGTAATCCCACATTATTATTGGGTTTTCTGTTTTTGTAGCCATTTTGGTTTCTCTTTAGCTCCTACCTGTGTTTAATCCTAGCAAGGAGGAGATGATAAAAGTTGATAAGTGTACTCTTTTGATAAATCCTCCCATAAGGAATGTCTCAGTCCAATCTGTGTGTTCCTCCACACTTGTTGGCTTTCACCCAACTTGTAGTTTCAAAACTCCTCTATGACCTTTTTACTTTTACATACCTGCAGTCTGGTTCCATTTTGGTTTAGGTGGAACCCATCCTTCCTCTTTTCCCAAAAGATTCCTCAGTTCCTGATTAAACCTAAATCCCTTCTCAAAAATCATCATCTTATGCACCAGCTGAGACTCTGCAGTTTTGCCTGTCTAACTGACCCTGTGCAGGGAACTGTAAGCATTTTAGAGAATGCTACCATGGAGGTCCTGGTCTTTAATCTCTTACCTATCAGCCTAAATTTGGCCTCCAGCACCCCTCTGCTACCTTTTCTTAGGTCATTTGGTACCTACATGTACCACGACCACTGCACATAAGTCTATCTAGCTGTTTCCAGAGGTCCATGCCTGGCAGGCAATTCAACCTGTGTTTCTCCCAGTCATGATAGACCCACTATTTATAATTCTAACAATCAAATCTGCCACTACTGTTATCTGTCTCTTCCTAATAAATAGGGGTCCCCTTCCGCAAAGGGGTAGTCCCAGATGATGTGATGGTGTCCTCTCATCCTGAAAGAAAGGGATTACAACCTTCTGGTTCAGCCTGGTGTTCTCCTTCTCTGAGACTTTCATCCTCCTCAACAGCGTAGAGGCTGTTGGACTGGGGGTGGGACTGCTGTACTCTGTCCCGGACAGTCTCATCTATGTACCTCTCTGTCTCCCTTAGTTCCTCCAGTTCAGCCATTTTAATCTCAAGAACCTGTACTTGGTCACTGAGGACCATGAGTTGCTCGCACTGCATGCTCACATATATCACCTGCCCAAAAGGCAGATAATCAGACAACCTGAATCCAGTGCAATAAATGGGATGGCCCACACTGTGCTGCTGGACTTCTCCCTGTGTTGTTTTTACTCTTGCTGAGGGGTTTGGCTTTGTTCTTTTTTTGGTTTGGGGGAGAGGATTTTTGAGGGGGGGGGCGCTGTTGGCCTAAGTTTAGAGAATGTTTGTTAGGTGTATCTGGTTCTCACACTCCCTCTCTAAATTTCCTCACAAAACTTTCCTGTTTGCTAGCTCCTCTAGTCACTTACAAGCTGGCTTTTTAAACCCCTGTTCTTCCTGAGTTAGCCACATCCCCTTGTCAAGGGATCCTAAAGGGAATAGGGATCAAAGATGACGGGCCAGAGCCTTGTTAGGAAGCTCTCAGCCTTGCCTAGCTGGCCACTAGGCTCAGCACACAGCTGCCCAAATGGACCACACTATAAACTTCAATCAAGCAGACACATGGCAAGCAAGCACACACCAACACACGAACATCATCATCACCCCAAGGAGCATGCAGTTGCTCTTCCTTCACTTGGAGAACTTGCTTGAAAACTTCCCCATTGCTGCTCCTGGTTGCTAGGAGAGATTAATTTACCTTTCATTTAACATAGAAAATAAAAGAACAACAGCAAGACAAAGAAAACCATATTATGAAACAAAGCAAACATTATTAGGATAGTAGTTAGCTCCTTGATGTGAACACAACCAATGTCCGCTTCAGGCAATTTTCACATTTTTTCCCCATAAAGGATATAAGTTACATTTTTCTCACTGCCACATGGTACTATGTTAAAAACTATCAACCTTTTCAAGTATCAAATGGCTGGGGTCTGATTAACAGTGGCCTGGGTTGCCTATTCTCTTGGAATGTCAGAATTATTTTTCCATCTCGTATTTCCAAACTCTAGTGGTAGTGTGTGTATGTGTCCCCTAAGTTAAAGGTGTGGTTTCACATTAAAAACATAATTTTCTTTCACCATATTTTCCATAACATTTTACCACTCTTAAAAAAAATAACTGAAGGTGTAGGGAGACATGAAGTTTGAATTAAAGTGGAATTATTTATCAGTACTGTTTTAATATCTTGAAATCAGAGAACACAGGTAGCTGCATACTTGAGATGGTTAGTATTTCATCCAAGAGAGGAAAGATGGTGAGTCTAGTGTTTAGAGTGCTAGCCCAGGACTTGAGAGACCAAGGTTTGATCCCCCATGTGAGACTCCAGTCAAATCATCTATTCTGTCTGTGGCTCTGCTACTCATAGCACTTCCCTGTCGCACATGGGTGTCGTGAAGATAAGTACAGTCAAGACTGTGAAGCACTCTGTTACTGTGGTTGTCAGAACCAGAGAGATCTAGTATTTTCTGCCATCTTGATCATAGAAATACGTAAATACAAATTCTCAGATCTCTCACGTCACTTCTAGGTGTTCTTTCTGTTCCTTATGTGTCAGGAAGTATTTCGATTTTTATAAGGGCATAGTAAAATAGCCACACAGAGGAAAAAGAACAATGTTCTTCTCCTTGGTATTTTAAAGTGGATATAAAATGTAGGTTGAATTCTGAGCCTGCCAACCTTAAAAGTGCTAGATTAGCATCATCAGTACAGGTAGGGGGCCATGCCTCGACATTAGGACCCCACTATGGACAGATGAAATGAGAGTAGGATGTTCATTATTCATTCTCCAGGACCAGCTGGTGTGGAGCAAACTGCTTTGTGTTGGCAGAGCTTTGTGAAGATAATGTGCTCTTAGGCAAAAATGCACAAGCCAGTTTCTGGTGACTTTGAGTACTGGCCATAACCCCTAGAACTAAAGCCTCCATCCCTCCCACCTTTCCCATAATCAGGCATGATAAAATTGTTTGAGGTAGTTTGAGGTGAGAAGGTGCTAAACTGAATGTTGGCCTTTGCAGATGGGCTGCATAGGGGTCCCTGCATATTTTGTAATGAACCCTGATGTTCGGATCTAAAGTTTTGGTTGAGCTCTATGTAGAGAGAGGGGCTGGCTCTGAAGTTGGATTTAGATATGGATCCAGACTTCCCCTGACTATTGGGAGTGTTCACAATGGAGCTGTGCTTTGGGTCCATCTCTTCTGCTTGCCATATATCTTTTTTTCTTTGCTACTGTTTCAGGTCCCAGCTCTGTGTTTCAAGCCCCTTTTCTTTAGGAAGGAGATCAAATGGTGGGAGTGGCTGCAAATAACACTAATTTTCAAAGACAGATCCGGCTTTATTCTCTGATAAACTGAATGGCAAATATCTCCTTGAAATCCACTGCCTCTGCTGCAGGTATGTTCTATATAGGTTCTTATACTGCACTCATTACTATAGTATCTGACTCATATGAGTGCCTTCCGGTAGCACATTACACAATTTGGCTGTATTGTGTCGGGTTTCAGAGTGGTAGCCATGCTAGTCTGTATCAGCAGAAAGAATGAGGAATACTTGTGGCAATTTAGAGACTAACAAATGTATTTGGGCATAAGCTTTCATGGGCTAAAACCCACTTAATAGGATGCATGCTGTAGAAAATACAGTAGGAAGATGTATATACACAGAGAACATGGAAAAAATGTCTTTATTCAAGCCTAATTTAATGGTGTCCAATTTGCAAATTAATTCCAATTCAGCAGTTTCACACTGGAGTCTGTTTTTGAAGTGTTTTTTTTTGTTGGAGTATTCCGACTTTTAGGTCTGTAATTGAGTGACCAGGGAGATTGAAGTGTTCTCCGACTGCTTTTTGAATGTTATAATGCTTGAAGTCTGATTTGTGTCCATTTACTCTTTTGCGTAGAGACTGTCCAGTTTGGCCAATGTACATGGCAGAGGGGCATTGCTGGCACATGATGCCATATATCACATTGGTAGAAGATGTGCAGGTGAACGAGCCCCTGATTGTGTGGCTGATGTGATCAATGTCTTAACTCCAGTCGCAACCAGAGTTGGATAAGAATTTAAAAGCAAATGGTTTGATTTTACTTTAAGAAGTTTGCAGGTTGCCATTCAAGTCAATGACCCATCATTCCAGGAAAGCTCAAGAATGCAACTGCTATCAAACACTTTCCATTGTATTTCACTTTAAATTAACATCTCCTCCCTGAAGTAAATTTCATACAGCTGTCAGCATTTTTATAACTCCATAAAATAAAGAGAAAACACATTTCACAATATTATGGCATGCACATCATTCTGGTTTTTTTTGCAAGATTAAAGTCAATTAAAGATCTATTTTTGCATCAAAAGCACGTCAGTGGTTGGAGAGTGAGAGAAACGCCCCCTTCTAAAGGGAGAAAATGTCTCAATGACGTGTGTGTTAAGATAGTTTTGGAAATATCTGATATGTTAGATCTAGCAGTAACAAACTGCACTGACATACAGGAGCCCTTCATTCCTGGACCAGAAATGCAAGACAAGCAGCACAAACAGCCCCGGGATCTCAATTGTCTTGCTTTTGGAAGCATGTCCCATTTTCCGCTGGTTTCCTGGACACATTGTTGGTATGTCCTGCAATGTGAGAGCAGACTGCTAGGTCTGCTCCACTCCCTGTGATCAGAACTTGCTGCTCTAGGGAATGAGAAAGGGAGCTTCCCGAGCAGTCGCTGGTGAAAGGGGAAGAGGAGAGTGGAGGAAAGTTCATGGGAGAGGGGGCAGAGAGAACATTAGAGAGAAAGTGTGATAGAAGTAAAGGAAATGGAGGTGCAGGATCAAGAGGAGAAATGAGACAGCATGAGGGAATAAACTATGTCATGCAATGAGCTCCACATCTTGGAGGTCACTGCCTGTCATGTTTACGGTGATTACATGCCACTCTGCAGCTGTGGGGTTATTTCAGGAACAACGCTGATAGACTCTGGAGGAAGATGCAGCGCTCTGTGCTCAACTAGGGAGACAATCATTATGACACGACAGAAGAGCCTTGAGGATTGGGGCAGCAAAGAGCAAACATGGGAGACTCCTCAGGGCTCATATTGTTGGCAGGCCTTGATAGGATATTAAGGAAAGTGTCATTATTCTGGGAAGCTCTAATGACTTTAGCAGTTGACTTCCGAGTAACCTTGCAATTTTATCCAAACAGTACAAACTCTAATTGCAGCTTCGCTGGGAAATCATTAATACGTTGAATGTAGCCTGAAATGAGGCAGGGAGCCTCATTCTGATCTCACACCTGATTATTGTCTTCACTGAAATTAATCCTGATTTACACTTCTATAATTAAGATGAATACCTGTCCAACTGGAGATGTTGGACGAAATAGACCCTTACTGTACTGAATTATTGATATACTGGTGTTCTACAGGCAGCTTTTGCAGATTTTGTAGGATCAGCTCTAATAGTCAGGTAGACCAGCGATGATCGTTTTGTCTTAGCTCTACAACATTTTAGGTCCAGAGATTACTCTAAAAACAAGAAATTCCCAAAGCAGCATGATTCAGATGCTGGCCCAGATTGTGCCATCCGGCTCTACAAGGCGCACAAGAGCTGGGGAGGATTCAGAGAGCTGTCCTGGCTGGCACCCTGCTCAGCAATCAGGCACATCTGTAATCCCTGCCATAGGCAATGACTATGACAATGTAAGGGAACAGAAATGCATTTTTATAGGAGATAAATGAGCCCACAGCATGCTTCTACCGAGGGGTTTCCTTCTGTTCAAGTATCTCCTCCCCATCCATGGCTGTTAACTCATTCTTGCTGCCTGTTTCTTGATTTGATTCTTTTCCCCCCAAGGCTAGCAGCAGGATATTCCACAGAGAGAGCCTGTCCCTGTGGAACTTGCTTCTGACAGTCTGCAGAGCAATCAGCAAGGCCTGGTGTGAGGCTCTCCTATTTACTCTGCTCTTTTAATTATCAGAGTGAGGCATGATCTGTATTTAATTTTCCTGAGTCATCCATTTGGGTGACTCATGTAGTCCTCTTTGTTCAATTTTAAATTGAATGTGAGGCACCCAGATGACATTGGGCATCTCGGTGAAGAAAGAACAAAACAGGAAGTAATTATTTCTGAATCTTTTGATCTTTACCTGCAAAGAGTCAGCATGGTGTAGTGGACTGAGCACTGGGAACCCCTGAGTTATAATCCTCGCTATTACACAAAGTAAAACAACTTCCCTATGCTTATTCCCCCTCCCCCTGCCCCTACAGTTCCTCACATCTCCATGTCAATTGCTGGAAATGGGCCATTTTCATTCTACTACAATCAGTTTCTTTCTCTCCTGTTGATAATAGCTCATCTTAACTGATCACTTTCCTTATAGTGTGTATGGTAACACCCATTGTTTCATGTTCTCTGTGTGTATATATATCTTCCTGTTGTATTTTCCACTCCATGCATCCGATGAAGTGGTCTGTAGCACACGAAAGCTCATGCTGAAATAAATTTGTTAGTCTCTAAGGTGCCACTAGTACTCCTGTTCTTTTTGCGGATACAGACTAACACGGCTGCTACTCTGAATCCTAGCTATGTCAGTCATTCACTTTGTGACCTTAGGCAAATCATTTAACCTTTCTCTGTGCCTGATTATGCACTGCTCTGCACCTTGTGTAGTCATTTGCGTTTCTGCGAATGGGCCAGATTCTCAGTTGCAGTCTGGCTCCTTTAAATGTCACTGACAGCATAAAGAAACTAGAAAGCCAATGGAAATGGCCCCAGGAAGTACACCCAGTGTAAGGAAATTCACCAAGCTGAGTAGAGCCACTGGAATAGCTTTATGCCAGCTCTGGCATCCTCCTCAGTTTAGGGGATGGGGAGGGAATCCAACCACAGCGCACTATGCTGCCCTCCAGCTATTCTCAGCAGCAGAATGGCCTCTTATAATTAAAGCACTCCTGTAGGTGCACTGATTTTTTGCCACAGCCAGGTAGCCCTTAAGGGAAGGCAAAGGATACAGGATGCAAAGGTGCATTAAAGCCACCTTTACCCCTACCCTCTTATCCCATGCATCTTGGGAGAATAGGGAATTTGGTCCATTGAGTATAAAGTGGATTTAAAATGCAACCAGATCAAAATGGTAGGTTTGTACACCTACTTGGCATGCTGTGTGCAAGTATAAATGGCAACACAAGGGGCAAAGCACTAGAGAATCAGGCCAAATATCTGTTTCTCCATATGTAATAAAGGCCCAATGATAATAGGCTGGCAGTGTTTGTCTTAAACAACTTACCCTGTTAGCAGGTGTTGATCCTGTGGAGAAAGGGTTAATGTACAATGTAGACCAGTTTTAACACTTTTAAAAACTAGGCTAGGACTGACCACGAGCAGCTAACGTGTTTATAAAGGTGTTTAAATATGTCTGCACTAGACTCTAGCATGTTCTTAAACAGCAAGAAATTAAAACGTGTTTTGCTAAAACACCTAAAATACACCATTTTCCCTAGTGTAGACCAGGATGGGCAGGTAGCTAGCAACCCCAGCTGCATATAAGGGAGGCAGATGTGACCCCCGTAGAGAGATCTAGAAAAGGGCTGAAAGTTTTAAGTTAGTAACCCTAGGAGCAGCCAAGCCGGGGAGAAAGTCTGAGCTGAACTTTATGCTTTGTTGTTGTTAATTTCTGCGCTAATAAAACCAAACCCCCGGAAAGGTTTGGATTGTGCTAGAGAGTAGCTTGGGAAAGGTGCCTGCTCACAGATACCTACTCTCATGGGTATTAGTGAAGACTGAGTACTTGCACAGCACTTTTGAAGTGGTTGAATTATATTAGAAGTGCTATTGTCAGCAGTGCGTATAGAAGTCCAACTGCATCTGTGAGGGTTCTAGTCAGTTTACATGGCTCTGAATGAAAGTACGTAAACTACAGTTTAAATCAGGCTGAGTGCTGGGGAGAATTGTGGGGAGCCAAGATAGAAAGGCTTTTCTCTAAGTCAGACCATCAAGTGGCTTTGGAGCTGCTCTGCAGCCACTTATGCAGCCTCAGGGCTGCAATAGCCTCTAAAGCTTTTTGCTCTCACTTGATGGATCCACACAGTTCCAGACCCACTGGCCCTGACCCCATATCATAGCACCTGGTGTCTCTTCCCACCTAATGGTGGCAACTGTAGATGATGAACATTACAGCAGTTTCAGAAACTTTTCACATCATTTCTACAAATGAACATTTCTCAGTGTCAGGGTCTCCTGTGTTGGGAAGATGGATGCAGTACTGTCAATACAATCTTGTTTACTAGTCTCCATTTAAAGGGGTGAATGAAATCAACCCAGTTCTCTGGATGATAGTGAAATGAAAGATGGCAGGAAAAGAAAGTGTTGTGTCTTTACTGGATATGGATAAAAGACAGATGGGGGTTGTGCCATCATGACCTGGAGAAGGGTCAGTGGCTTCTCTAAGGTGGGTAGCAGATGATTGTTAGCTCAGTGTGTACAGTATGTGAGCTGCAGGTCTCGTTATGAATGGAAATGCAGAGGAGGAATTGTGTAGGAGAGGATCATGTCCCTTCTGTGGCCTTTCGCTTTTCCTCACTCACCCCAAGCCTTCTATTTGCTCTGCCTCCTGCCAACTTAAGCCATGTCTGTATTGTGGGCATTACCACAGCACTGCTGTGATGGCACCGTAGTGATGCTGCTGTAATCCCACAGCAGAGAGGCAGAATATGGTGATGGAAAGGGTTTTTCTGTCACTGTAGGACTCCAGCTTCTTGAGCAGCAGTAGCTAGGTTGATGGAAGAATTCTTTCGGCAGCCTAGCTACTTCCTCTACGCTGGGAGTTAAGCTGGCATAGTTGTGGTGCTGAGGAGTTTGGATTTTTCACACCTCTGAGCACTGTAGCTATGTCGACAGAAGTTTTAAGTGTTAACCAGGCTTTATTCTCCTCTTCAACCAGCTTTTCTGCCTTGGAAGACTCTGTCATCTACTGACTCTCTTGTGTGATTGCCATATGGGCTAACACTTATCACAGGAAATGTACATGAGACAGTGGTAGAAATACCAGCGGCAACTGGCTCCTTGTCTACACAAGAACTCCCACTTTTGCAACCACCAGTAAGTTGCATTGACACTAGAGAGCCATTAAACCATTCTGTGTTGGGAGAACTCAGCCACAGGAGAACAAGTATATGCCATGCCCACAACAAAGTCTAGCAAAAAGCTATAATATTCTAAACAATGCATATCAAGACAGTGGTTAAAATATTGCATACTCATAAGCAGCCTGCCAGTTGAAGAGATGCTGTGATAAATGATGGTGTGGGGGAGCTCCCTTTTATGGACGCTTAGCCAGCCAGTAGCGATAAAATCTCTTAGTAGCTGTTCTCTAATTGCTCTACCTGTAAAGCATTAAAAAGTCTCACTGCTATGCATAGGTAAAAGGAAGTGAGTGAGAACCTGGCCAAAAGAGCCAATGGGAAGGCTAGAACTTTTTTAAAATTGAGAAAAGACTCCCCTTTGGTCAGTTGGTCTGTCTGTCTGCTCTCCCAGAAAGAGGCGGTTAGGGCAGCAGCTATGATGTAAGAAGCTAGGGCCAGGCATGAAAAAATCATCAGTATCATACCTAGAAACTACTCATTTAAAACCCCAGATATGTAAATAGATCAGGAAATGTTTAGGAAGATGTGATTTAGATTTATCCCTTTTATTTCTTTATGGCTCGTGGATTCCTCTGTGCTAACTCCAAGTGCTTTTGTTTTGCTTGTAATCTTTAAGCTGGACCTCAAGAAAGCTATTCTTGGTGCTTAATCCTTGTAGTTGTTCTTTTAAAATCTAGCAATAGCCTGAGTTCCCAGATGTATTTTTTTATTAATAAAATTTACCTTT
The DNA here is from genome assembly GCF_003597395.2 of Chelonoidis abingdonii. NCBI lineage: Eukaryota > Metazoa > Chordata > Testudines > Testudinidae > Chelonoidis > Chelonoidis abingdonii. The sequence continues at coordinate 93,210,103 of NC_133773.1, forward strand.
AAGAACAGAATTCAATTTTTGTGTCTTAAGGGGTTTGTGCAAATGTTGTTTAATTAGCTGGTGGCAACAGCTGATCTTTTTTTTTTCTTTAGCTCTTCCCCGGGTGAGGTAGGGCCTTGAAAAGAGTAATCCACAGGAAGGAATTTCCAAGTGCGCCTTCCTGAGCTCTCAAAGGAGTTCTGCGCTTGGGTGGTGGCAGCATCTACCAATCCAAGATCAGAGAAAAGCTGTAACCTTGGGAGTGTAATATGCTGGCCAATCCATGCTTGTATTTTTTAGAATCCTTGCAGGCCCCCACCTTCTGCACTCGAAGTGCCAGAGTGGGGAATTAGCCTTGACAGATGCCTCCTATCCAATTCCAAATGTGCACAACATAGTCTGATGCCAGTATGGACAATTGTCTCTTATGCCATTTTAGTTAATTGTGTTTATTCATATTGGTGAAGTGAGGTTTCTCTGAGAATTACTGTCCAACATCCAGGTTTCAGAGTGGTAGCTTTGTTAGTCTGTATTAGCAAAACTAGGAGTCCTTGTCGCACCTTAAAGACTAACAAATTTATTTGGGCATAAGCTTTCATGAGCTAAAACCTACTTCATCAGATGCATGAAGTGCAAAATACAGCAGCAGGTATAAATACATGAGAAGATGTGAGTTGCCTTACCAAGTGTGAGGTCAGTCTAACGAGACAATTCAAATAACAGCAGGATACCAAGGGAGGAAAAATAACTTTTTGAAGTGGTAATGAGTGGCGCATTTCAGACAATTGACAAGAAGGTGTGAGTAACAGTAGGGGGAAATTAGTATTGGGGAAATTAGGTTTAGGTTTTGTAATGACCCAACCACTCCCAGCCTTTATTCAGGCCTAATTTGTCCAGTCTGCAAATTAATTCCAGTTCTGCAGTTTCACATTGGAGTCTGTTTTTGAAGTTTTTTTTGTTGAAGAATTGCCACTGTTAGGTCTGTTATTGAGTGACCAGGGAGATGGAAGTGTTCTACTGGTTTTTGAATGTTATGATTCCTGATATCAGATTTGTGTCCATGTATTCTTTTGCTTAGAGACTGTCCAGTTTGGCCAATGTACATGGCAGAGGGGTCTTGCTGGCACATGATGGCGTATGTCACGTAGGTAGATGTGCAGGTGAAAAAGCCCCTGATGGTGTGGCTGGTGTGGTTAGGTCCTGTAATGGTGACCCTTGAATAGATATGTGGACAGAGTTGGCACTGGGGTTTGTTGCAGAATTTGGTTCCTGGGTTAGCGTTTCTGTTGTGTGAATGTGTAGTTGCTGGTGAGTTTTTTTGCTTCAGGTTGGGGGGCTGTCTGTAAGCAAGGATTGGCTTGTCCCCTAGGGTCTGAGAGAGTAAGGGATCATCTTTCAGGATAGGTTCTAGATCCCTGATGATGCACTGGAAAGTTTTTAGTTGGGGGCTGAAGGTGACGGCTAGTGGCATTCTGATACTTTCTTTGTTGGGCCTGTTTTCTAGTAGGTGATTTCTGGGTACCCTTCTGGCTCTGTCAGTCTGTTTCTTCACTTCACCAGGTAGGTATTGTAGTTTTAAGAACACTTGATAGAGATCCTGTAGGTGTTTGTTTCTGTCTGAGGGATTGGAGCAAATGTGGTTGTATCTTAGAGCTTGGCTGTAGACAATGGATCGTGTGATGCGGTCTGGATGAAAGCTGGAGGCTTGTAGGTAAGTATAGCGGTCAGTAGGTTTCCAGTATAGGGTGGTGGTTATTTGACCATCACTTATTAGCACTGTAGTGTGTAGGAAGTGGATCTCTTGTGTGGACTGGTCCAGGCTGAGGTTGATGGTGGGGTGGAAATTGTTGACATCTTGTTGGAATTCCTCAAGGGCCTCCTCCCCAGATGATAAAGATGTAATCAGTGTAGCACCAGTAGAGTAGGGTCTCATTATTCATAATGTAGTGTCATAAATTTTCACCTTGCTTTACAAACTTAGAGTAAGATATGGTCCCTGCTGCCTCATATGCATGGCTTTGGAAATTTATTCTGATTCTAGACTCCTCACAGGTGATCTCAGTCTTTTCCATGCACAGACGATTACCTTCTTAAAATGCTTACCTTGTCTGGATTTATTTCTACTGTGTAGTTCCACTTCCTGTCTGTCTGGACAATGGACTCCTTATAGGATACTTCCTAGCATAGCAGAGTACAGTTCTTATTACTGCAGCTGACTTCCTTTTATATCAAGAAGCATTTGTTACCATTTTCTAAGATGCAGAGGTACAAAATAGATTCAGGCAACCCTGTGGAAGAGCAATCAGGACTAAATTATGCATGCTAGGGAGAGGAAGCTTGTAGAATGCAAGTGGGTGGGAGACGTGCCTGTCTAAGGCACAGTACCTCATAGGAACTGGGGGAAATGCGATGAGCTGGAAGACTTACTTCACCTTCAGAAAAGTGTAGCCAGCACTCCTCCCAAAACTGTCTTGATGCCATCTGTCTGGGTGCCAGGACAGCATGATCATACTGTTTCCACACCCAGACACACACTCCTTCTCTGAGAGGTATTCAAGCAAATTGCCCTGCTTATCAGACACTATTTTGAGTTATTTTTGGTAAAGGTGCCAAGGGTGCCTCGAGCATGGGTGCCTCTGAATTGGAAGCTACTGATTTATAAAAGTAATTAGGTCTTGTTTAGCCTCACTGATTGTGAAGAGAACTTTCCCTAAATGTGCCAATACAATGCTTCCTCAAAGTCTGCTGTACCTATTGGGTTTCTGGGAACTGGGTGGGCGGAAGCCCGCCCAATGCTGGAGGATCCACAGGACCTCAAAAACCCAACTAAGTTTGGGGGACAACTAATAAAAACAGGGACAGGAGTGCAACCAAAGGGTCATAAGAAGAGAGCCTGATGGGGACACCAAGCAGAGAACCCTGGACAGTGCCCACTGCTGCTGTAGCTACGCAGAGTGAAACGATGCTGCTTTAGCTCACAACCGAGAAAGTATGCTGGAAATGTATGTGTGTTATGTAGCCACCACTAGAAGTGTCTATTTCTGCAATCTTCTTAATGGGGCATCAACTTCAAAACTAATCACTGAAAATTTCATTAGGTAAATCTATGTTGCATTAACTCAGTGGTCATATTTTCACTAACCAAAGGACAACATTTCAAAGCCATGTGAAACATTGTTCAAATGTAGGCACTGCAAATCTGTTTCTAACACAATTTGGCTGACTTTTGTGGGCAAAGGCTAAATATGGGTAATGTCACTGAAAAGGGTTAGAAACAAGAGTAACACAACTTGTGACCATTTGACCTGCCAGCATGTGTTAGAACCAGTTTTACTGCAAGCTGTGTTTAAACACAGTGTTAAAGAATGTTTCTTTGGACAGGCAGTTTGGGGTCACTGGGGATGTGTCTACGCTACAACTAGACACCTGTGGCTGGCCTGTGCCAGCTGACTCAGGCTCATGGGGCTCTGGCTAAGGGGCTGATTATTTGCAGTGTAGATGTTCAGGCTCAGGCTGCAGCCCAAGCTCTGGGACCCTCCTACCTCATAGGCTCCTAGAGTCCAGGCTCCAGCACAAGCTCAGATGTCTACAGCACAAGCTCAGATGTCTACAGCACAATTAAACAGCCCCTTAGCCAGAGCCCCGTGAGCCTGAGTCAGGTGGCACAGGCCAGCTGTGGGTTTTTAATTGCAGAGGAGACATACCCTGAGTCTGGAGCTTCAGGTTTTGAACTATATTCCATGGTGCCTTCCACCTGCCCTCTAGAAACCCTGCACAACTCCCTGAATTAAAGCAGGTGGATGAATTTCTTGCCTCCATTGCTGCTGCTGCTTCAAGTGACAACCTACTGGAGATGTCTACTGCTTTATGTTGTAATTAATCCTTTTATACTCTAACCCATAAACACTATTGGTCATAGTTGATCCATAGGCCATTTCTCAAAATGAACAAACCAAAAAGATTATCAGTGATTGGATGACTAGCATAGCGAACAGTGTAAATATGAGGTAGGATATGAGACTAAAATAGGGAAAGAACAAATTAAGAATTACTTAGCCAGTTCACAGGTCTTCAAGTCAGCAGTTCCTTATTAAATGTCCTCGAATACTTAAGGAACTGGCTGAAGAAATCTCTGAGCCATACATAATTCTCTTTGAGAATTCATGGAGGACAGGAGAGATCCCAGAGGACCCGAAAAGGGCAAACATAGTACTGGTCTATAAAAATGGGAATAAGGACAAGCCAGGGAATTATGAACCAGTCAGCTTAACTTTGGTACCCAGGAAGATAATGGAGCAAATAATCAAACAATCACTTTGTAGGCACCTAGAAGAAAATAAGCTGATAAATTAGTCAGCATGGATTTGTCAAGAACAAATCATGTCAAACCAACAGGGTAACAAAGCTTGTAGATGGGGGAGAGCAGTACATGTGCTATATCTCAACTTTAAGGCTTTTGTTACTGTCTCATGTGATCTTATAAACTGACTAGTGAAATATAGCCTAGACAAGGGGTAGCCAATTTTTATTTTTTTCAAGGTCCAAATTTCTTGGTCAAGGTATAATCAAAGTCTAGACTCCAGAGGAGAAAATATAAATAAATAAAAAGATTTGGGGCCATTCAAAAGTGTCTGGCGGTCTGGATTTGGTGTGTGGTCCACTTATTGACGATCCCTGACCTAGACAAACCTACTACTGTAAGGGAGAGTGCACAACTGGTTGGAAAACCATACTCAGAGTAGTTAAGTGGTTCACAGTCAAGCTGGAAAGGCATATTAAGTGGGTCCCACAGAGATCTGTCCTGGGTCTAGTTCTAGTCAATATCTTCATAAATGACTTGGATAATGACAGAGAGTATACTTACAAAGTTTGTAGACAATACCACCCTGGGAGGTATTGCAAGCAGTGTGGAGGACAATTCAAAGTGATCTTGACAAAATGATCTGAAATAAATAGGGTGAAATTCAGTAAGGACAAGTGGGAAGTACTACATTTAGGAAGGAATAATCAACTGCACAAATACCAAATGAGAAATGACTGCCTAGGAAGGAGTTCTGCAGAAAAAGGATCTGAGGTTTATAGAGGATCACAAACTAAATATGAGTCAACAATGTAATACTGTTGTAAAAAAGTGAACATTCTGGGATGTATTAGCAGGAGCCTTAACTGGAGTAGCGTGTCCAGTTCTGGGCACCACACTCATGTAAAGATGTGATCAAATTGGAGAGAGTTCAGAGGAGAGCAACAAAAATGATTAAAGGTCTAGAAATCATGACCTAAGAGGAAATATTGAAAAAACTGGGTTTGTTTAGTCTGGCAAAGAGAAGACTGAGGGGGGGACGTAAGTCTCTTCAAGTATATAAACGGTTGTTATAAAGAGGAGGGTGATACATTGTTCTTATTCACTGAGGACAGGACAAGAAGTAGTGGGTCTAAATTGCTGCAAGGGAGGTTTAGGTTAGACGTTAAGAAAATCTTCTCAACTGGAAGGGTAGTTAAGCACTGCAACAAATTACCTGGGGGGGCAGTGGTTGTGGAATTTCTATCATTGGGGGTGGAGGGTTAGAACAGTTTGACAAAGCTGTCAGGGATGGGCTAGATAATACTTAGTCCTGCCTCAGTCGAGGGGACTGGACTAGATGACCTGTTGAGGTCTCTTCCAGTCCTACATTTCTATGATTCTATGTCAATTGGAATGATGATACAATTTCATGTCCTCCAGAATTATGACTTCCCCTTTGGGAGTTAACTTAGAAGTCAAATTGTAGCTCCTTCAATAGGTAAATCAGTGCACTGCTTCCTTGTGCAGTATACTATATCCAGTCAGCCTGACATGATACTACTTCCCCATGTTTCTTAATAGGGTGTTAACGTAAAAGCCAAGCTGGGCAGATTTTTAAAAGCTGACATGATAAACAAGTATGCCAAACCCAAACACTCACCTTAAGTAATTGAAATGTGATTATAAAGGTCCATCTGTGACTACTTTTGACTCTGAGAACTGGTGGAGGGGGAGGGGTTGGAATGCACCAGGCTTTTGGCACCAGTTCAGAGGACCCAAGTCAAAATATTATATGCATGTTTCCCAACTGTTTCTAGCCTGTTATGTAATTTCAGAAATATATGATGGGTTTTTTAATTAATACACTTGTCAAGTAGGAGAAAGTTAGCATTTTTCTTACAGAAATTAGAGAGAAATGTTCTCCAGATTATTTCCCCTCTGAAGTAATTTTTCCCCCCCACACACAATTTGGACTGCCCTTAGACATTTTCCTTTGGTCTGTTACTATTATCACTAGTTCATATCTTTTCTTCTTTGCTAACATCTGAGTTTTTCTAAGATTATGGCACAATTTCCATCAGTACTTTCCTTTGGAACTCGGTAACTTGTTTTCAAAGGGCAAACTGTCTTTATCTAGCCAAAATATTTTGCAGGAGATTGGTACTTTTCTGAGATTGATAGTAATATGCATGCAAAAAAGGAGGCTTAAACTAATCAAAGGTTTTTGGGGAAAAAATAAAACAATGAGATTTTAATTCCCCATGTTTCCTTTGGTTAGCTAAATTTAAAAGCTTTATTAACTGATTTTTCTTAACATAACAAGTAATTGTCACAATCAATCAGTATTTCTGTACTGCCAATTATTTAATATTTCAAAGTGGCACTGGTTGATTAGAATGCGTGTAAGGGCTTTAGACAGGGTACAGTATGAAAAGAGCCCTAGTAGCACTAAAAATGAGCTCTTCATGGAGACTAATAGAAGCTGTTATCACAGCACTCATCCTCCTCAATCTCTCTCCAGTGTTTGAAACAGTTGACCATGAGGTGTGGCTGATCTGCTTAATGACATAGCTGCAGTAGACAGTGCAGCAATACAGTGGCTTTAATCATTACTCTCAAACAAGGCCTCAGGTTGTGAAGGGCAACTTGTGCCTCTTCCACAAGAGCTCTCACTTCAGGTGTCCCAGAGGAATCTAATTTGTCCCACTTCCTCTTCAATGTGTAGATGAATCTATTAAAAGCTTGTGAGATAACATGGGCTCCCCAACGAGCAGAATGTCTGTAATCTCCAACCATATATCTAATATTCCACCGATGCAATCAGTCCTATCACAGCGATGTTCCAATGCCTACAGGAAGTCAGCACATGAAAGAACAGCTGGCTGCATGTAAACCTGGACAAGACCAAAGCAATGCTTGCAGGGAGAGGGAAATAACTGACTGAAACATTGACCTCCCCTTCTAGTACAGGTAGGTACCCAGGTTTTTCAAAGTATGATTCTCAGGGTCCTATTTCACTCTTCGCTTATCCTAGATAAACAGGTACCATCTATGCTGAAAAGTTTCCATGTTCAGCTTCCTAGGAAACTTTTCCCCTACCTCACAAATGAAGATCTGGCATATTGATCATTTCCCCCACTGGATTACCACAATTTGCTGTGTCTGTGTCTCAAGGTGGAGGCAAGGCAGAAGACCCTAGGTTGTGCAGAATGCTGCAGCCCTCCTTCTCAACAGGATGTACTGGCTGGGAGCACATCACTTCTGTGCTCCAGTCCCTTGACTGGATCCCACTCTGCTTCCACTGCCAGTCCAAGACCCTGGTCCTGATTTTCATCACCCAGCTGCATCCATGACCATATTCACATTCAGAACCCACCAACACAGCTGTCGTTTCTCTGAAACGATGCAGTTTATAAACTCCCAAGCAAAATGTGGGGTTAATAGAGTTTGTGGAAATACAGTGGTGGGAATAGAGTTGTGGAAAAAGCTCCAGAAGAGATTTAGAGCAGTCTAAAATTTTAGTGCATACTGCAAGACTCTCCAATGCCATGACTGGGTTATTTTAAAAAAAAAATAAGAAAAGCTTGTGTATCTACCTCAAACACAATTTCCTATGACTAGTGAAAAGAGAAGAGCAAATGACTCAATGAAATCCATTAGGGACATTCCCATGCAGATGTTATGGTAGCTGGGAAGTGCTTGGGTACTACAGTGGATGGATACTATAAAAAACCTTAAAACTGGCAGAAAGACCGGATTTTAACTCCATTAGCTAGCATTAGAGCAAAGAAAGCATTTTTTATGGACACTGACACACTTTCTCAGGGACTGTTTTGCAGGAATGTGCAGATAATCATGAAAAAGGCAGAAATGTTTAGTTTTCAACAAACATACTTCTTTCATAATGAAATAATGGATACAGATAATGACCCAAGGAAACTGAAGTAAGTGTAGAGAGTAAAATGAATCTCATACTGCATAAAAAGATACAAAATCTCAAATGTACTATTTAAATAAAAGAACAGGATCCTCCACAAAAAATAAGAACCAAATATTTTTTTAAACTAGAAGACATACTTTCTTAAATGTTGTTCCAATTAAATCAGTCTATTTTCTGCTGCTACGCGTTTTCCTTTTCCATGACTGTTGTGATTATATCATATCATTACATTATAATGGCATTTCGGCTTGGTTTTTGAATCTCTGGCCCTACTGGAACTTCCCTCCCATGGTGAGAATGACACTCTAAAGTCATAGAACTTGCTTTTGCTGGATACTATCTAGAGATGCTTACTGCCAGTGAATGAGTAATTTTGGCTTTGGAAAGGAGACTTATGAATGAGAACTGATCTCAGTCTGACTTCACAACTCCTCTGTATGCTTTAATGAAGCCATTTAAAGCTGTCTTTCCCTTGTTTCCCATTTACATCTTTTACTGGGAGAATATCAACTGTGTGATGTCTATCCCCTTCTGCTCTGATTTCTCTTAAATAAGCAGGAACAGGCATTGTCATTCCAGCTGGCCAGCAAATGGAGTGTGAAGAGGTTTTATTTTTCTATTTTAAAATAAAACAGAACTTTAAACTATTCTAAACATAGAGATTATAGGCATTGGAAAAAAATCACATAAGCATGCATGTACATATAGTGCAGAAGACAGTGAAAGAGAAACATCTCAATCTTTCAGTTTTTTCTATTTTTCTTCATGTGTTTTATATGGCTCCATCGAGACAACTTAATGGTTATGAATCACCTCTCTTCAAAGATCTTCAAAAACCATGCCTATCTGTAAAAAGAGCTAAATACATCACTCAATAAATCATTAATAAGAAAGCAAAGGGCTCATCTGTAAAACAAAGCACCTCTTTTCATTCAGACTTTCGATAGTTACATCAATGTGTTTTGTAGACCAGGAATAAAAATAATGAAGGTAGAATAAACAGATTTTAGACTTTGCCTTCCACATGTTCTATGTCCTTGGGAGTCAGAAATTCTAAAGACTACTGTGCATCTGCTGAAGTAAAGTGAAAAATACCTATAGGCCCAGTTTGCCCAGAGAAGATCTGACTCAGCAGGAGAAAGTACAGTCCAACCGCAAGGGAGGGTAAGAGCTACAACTAGTTGTACTTGAAGGCAGAGAGTTCTAAAGAGCATGTTATTTTAGTAATTCAAATTAGTGCTTTGGCTCTCTCTTGACAAACTGCCAACAGGCCTGCGGTAATAACAGTGGCATAAAGAACTAATTGTTGAGAACATCCAATAAAGATGAAAGAAAGAAAAATGAAGATAGAGAACATATGTTCTGGCTTCCTTTTTACGTTCAGACTAAGTTCCTACAGTTTGTCATATTTAGCCTCATTTGCCTCGTCAGAGTCAATGAAGAAGCCTGCAGCTATCAAACCCCTGAAACAATGAGAGCAAGCTGCCCTTCTCCCATCCCAGCCATGCAGAGGAATGTCAGGGAATGGGATGTTTCACCTCCTTTTCTTCAGCTCAGTTTACTAGCTGGGAAGAAGGTTTATTAGTTAGCAGCTGCTACTGCTGCAGACTTAGCAGCATGATCCTAAAATATGGTTTTGGGGAAATTTCCCCAAGATGAGTTGCTATTGGAGTTGGAAGAGAGGAGGTTTGTTTAACTTCTCAGGGATGGACTTATGGGAGACTGTTTTTTAAAAAATAAAAATAAAGCATTGTTATTTGGCATCCAGGCTCCTCAGTAGATTCTGGAGATTTTATGGTGATCAAATTTAGAGCCTCTTAAGAATCCAATCTAAATCCTATTAAAGTTCATAAGAAGACTTCCATTAGCTTTAGTGGGAGTTGGATGAGGCCCTAAACGAGAAGTGAACAAATTGATATTTTATTTCTCAGGCATACAGAAAATGCTATCCCCAAACCACCTGTTTTGTTTTCAATAGGCAGAAGGTTACTTTTCAATGCTATCTGGAACCCAACCAGAAAGCTGCAGCCTGTAATGTATTAACAGTGGTTTGTCCTGCCAAATGGAAGCCTAAGGTTAACAAAGGAATATAACTAATAAGTGTGCATGACAAGAAATTAAGGTGGGGAAGAGTAGTGTCAGGAAAGATCTGAAGTACTGGCCCAACTAGCCTTGTAGCAATTAGTCATTGACTCTAAAGAGGAGCTGTCTACTTAACTTTTCATCTGGAGTAAAGATGCCACAGTATCATCCGATGTTTGAAGGATGTTAAGGGGAAGGAATTGTGACTGGAGACAGTAGCATACAACATCAAATGACAGGGGTGCTGGAACAATTTGTATAGTGGAGATACTAAGAGACATTGAACCAAACTGTAAACCCTGTATCTGATGGAAACCACGTCAAGCTAGGGCATGCAGCAGCACCCTCAGAACTCTTAGTTCCAGCACCAATGTCAAACAATCATAAATGTAAATCCAATCTGAAATGTACATGGCTTCCCAAAACATCTAGTTACTTAACAAGCAAAATCAGGGAATCGCTTAGTTTAAATTTGTGGAAAATCAGACACTGACCATAAGAACGCCATTTGGCTTTTATATCACCCACTTCCTATTTTTAAAAACCTACTCCTTCTACAAGCCAGATGGATTTTGTTTATAATAGTGCAATTCACTCTACTGCTACCATAGATCACTTAAGTTTTAATATGTCCAGGAAAAAGCCTGTAGTGTCTTAGTTTCTCGTTGTTCTGTCTCAATTCCCCATTGTCAATGTTTTTCAGTTGTTTATAGCTTATGATTTTACAGAATGTCCTATTCTTCCTTTCTGGCACACGCGGTAACTTTGCTAAAGTGCAATGAAAAGAGGTTTTTCTGTGTAAAAGTGGTTAGACTGTATTTCTATAACTTTTGTAATAAAGCCATTGTGACCCCAGAACCTCTTAATGCCAACTGGCAAGGGTGTCTAGACAGGTGGCAAAGCCTTCCCAAAAGTGGGGTGGGGCAGGGACACCTATCCCCCAAGGCCCTGCCTCTTCCTGAGGCCCTGCCTCCACCTCTTCTCTTCCTCCGGAGGCTCCAGCCAAGCTGGAAACCAGAGTGGGGCTGGAGCACCTGACCCCCCTCGCCTGGGGTAGTGGGTGGGGCTCCTCCCCAGCTGCCCACATGGCTCTTACCCCAACTCTCCTCTGGCTGGGGGGCAAGGCCCCAGAGCAGCAGCCCAGACATGGTAAGAGCGGCAGCTGTGGGGGGCCACAGCAAGGACCCGCCACGTGCCCTGGGTGGAGGGTCCGGAGGGGGGACATGAGTGCCCCACACCACAGGCAGGTGGAGGGTCCTTGCTGTGGCTCCCCACAGCTACCTGTGTGACTCTTACTATGGCTAGGATGTGGTTCCGAGGCCCCGGCCCTCTGCTGAGCAGGTGTGGGGAGCTAGTGCGGACCGTCTGCCTCCACCTACCCTGGGCCAGGCAGAAACCCAGGAGGGGTGGGGACATGGGCTGAGGACTGCTTTAGGTCCCCCTGTGCTGCAAGAAGGTGGAGGGTCCATGTGGCTCTCTCAACTGCCCGGACTCTCCAGCCAGGCTCCACCAGTTGCTGGCTTGGCTGGGGGATGTGGCCTCCCGGGGAAGGGGGCAGATCCACCATGGCAAAACGTAGACAGGCCAGGTCCATCTATTTTCAAAAAGTGGGAGGACCATGCCCCCTTGGCTCCTTCTGTTCCAGCGCCACTGGATCCAGAGGGGGTTACAGGTATCTCCTGATTCTGGGATATACATTTTGGTTACCCAAATAATGTCATGTGAGGGCTCAAATGAAAACTAGTATCACACTGGTCATCTATACTATTTTGAAATGTATTGTGACAAAGTTCCTCCTCTACCTTGGTGGGTCATGCACTTATTGACAGATTTGCTCACCTCAGTGATCTTCCCCACAGTCTGGGTCAACTCTTCCTGTGTCTGATCAGGAGTTGGGAGGAACCCAGGCCCGCCCTCTACTCTGGGTTCCAGCCCAGGGCCCTGTGGATTGCAGCTGTCTTTAGTACCTCCTGTAACAGCAGCATGACAGCTACACCTCCCTGACCTTCTGGAATTAGGGTGTTAGGAATGGTCAGTCGTTCACCCTCTTGTCCCTGGATCAGGAGAAGGCGTTTGACAGGGTGGACAATGGGTATCTCTTGAGCACTCTGTGAGCGTTTGGCTTCGGACCCTGGTTTGTGGGTTTTCTCCAGGTGCTGTACGCTTCTGCGGAGTGTTTGGTCAGGCTCAACTGGACCCTGACCAAGCTGGTCAGCTTCGGGCGGGGAGTGCGGCAGGGGTGCCCCCTCTCGGGTCAGCTGTACGCTCTGGCGATCGAGCCCTTCCTCTGTCTCCTCCGTCAGAGGTTGACGGGGTTGGTGCTTCGAGAGCCAGAGCTGCGGCTGGTCCTGTCGGAGTAAGCTGACAATGTGCTCCTCGTGGTCCAGGACCCGGGCGACTTGGTGCGGGTGGAGGCTTGCCAGGTCATCTACTCGGCAGCCTCCTCTACCTGAGTCAACTGGGTCAAGGGCTCTGGCCTGGTGGTCGGGGACGGGTGGCAGGCGAGCTCCCTCCCACCTGTGCTTCAGGCCATCTGGTGGAGCACAGGTCCGCTGCTCTATCTCGGCGTTTACCTCTCTGCCACGCATCCGTCTCCGCCGGAGAACTGGCACGGTTTAGAGGGCAAGGTGTCGAAGCGGCTCTGGAAATGGATGGGACTACTCTGATGCCTCTCTCTTTGAGGGAGGGCGCTGGTGCTCAATCAACTGGTCCTGTCCATGCTCTGGTACCGGCTCAACACCTTGGTCCTGGCCCCGGGTTTCCTGGCCAACCTCCGGACGACGATTATGGAGTTCTTTTGGCCAGGGAAGCACTGGGTCTCTGCAGGGGTCCTCCACCTGCCCCTGGATGAGGGAGGACAGGGCCTGAAATGCCTACACATTCAAGTCCATGTCTTCCATCTCCAGGCCCTGCAGAGACTCCTGTATGGCACAGGTTGTCCGGCGTGGAGTGTATTGGCGCACGCCTTCCTCCGCCGCTTTCGAGGGCTCCGATACAACCAGCAGCTCTTTTACCTCCATCCGAGAGGTCTTCCACGAGACCTCTCCAGGCTGCCAGTCTTCTACCAAGACCTCCTCCGGACCTGGAAGCTCTTTTCAATGACCAGGTCTGTGGCAGCCTCCGTGGGGGGCAATCTCCTTGTGGAGCCCCTGCTACACAATCCCCAGCTTCATGTGCAGGTGGTGGAGTCCCCCGCGGTGCTCCAGAGGCTGGTCTTGGCGGGAGTCACCACGGTCGGAGACCTCCTGGACTACGACCGGAAGATTGGCTGGATCCCCTGACACTCACTCAATGCCTGGGGCTCTCCAGACCTCGTGCTCCCTGGCGTGTACTTTAGGAGGTGAAGGCCGCTTTACTGCCTGCTGCTCAGGCTTACCTCGACTGGGTCCTGCGAGAGGGCATGCCCTGTTCACCCTCCACCCCAGGTCCCGTGGACATTCTCATCGGGCCCCTGCCCTGTGGACCCCATCTGGCCCCTCACCCTTTCACTGTGAGCCAGTTCTGTTCCAGGCCGCGCCACAGAAACATCTGTACATGCTCGTGCTCCACACTCTCCATTACATCACCCTCGCATCCTGCCCTGATACCAAATGGCGGGACCTCCTGCAACCTCTCAAGGGTGAGAGGCCCCGGTGGGCCAGCTTATACTCTGCTCTGGTCCTGAGGCCCACCGGCGATGTCAGTTGGCGGCTCCTTCATGGTGTCATGAGCACGGGCGTGTACTTGCCGTGGTTTACCCCTGTCCCCAACACCTTCCCTTTTTGTGGCATAAAAGAGACCCTGGCATGCACTTATTTAGAGTGTGCCAGATTGCAGCCCCTGTTCCAGCTCCTCTTGAACCTTTTATTGCATTTTTGGTTGCACTTTTCCCCTCACCTGTTTCTCTACGCACTCCCCATCCGTGGCCCCACAAAGTCGCGGGATCTCCTTCTCAACCTCCTCTTGGCCCTGGCCAAACTAGCCATCTACAAAACCAAGGAAAGGAGGTTGGCTGACGGGATTTCCTGTGACTGTGCGGCCTATTTCTGCTCCTCCATCCGTTCACGTATCCAGGCAGAGTTCCTCTGGGCGTCGTCCACTGGCTCCCTTGACACTTTCGAGGAGCAGTGGGCGTTGTCCGGGGTTCTCTGCTCGGTGTCCCCATCCGGTTCCCTTAGTTTAGCCCTATGACCTTGCTCCTGATCCTGTTTTTTCATTAGTTGTCCCCCATACTTATTTGGTGTCACAGACCTGTGGATCCTCTCCTTAGACTGGATACCAATAGGACCAGACTCTTGTATTCCACTGGCCTGGGTCTGTCACATATCCCTCCCCCCTGCTCAACACCAAGGGCTTGGGCAACTTGGGATGCCAGACAGCGCACACGTGACAAGCCATCGGCATTACTGTGACAGCTCCCTGCTCTGTGTTGCACACGGAACTGGAAAGGTTGGAAGGATAACCACCTGGTCACCCTTGTGGTGTTCTCCTTGTTCTGCTGCATCTATTGAAGAGGGGCATGGTCGGTCACGAGGACAAATCTGCCCCCGAGCGAGTAGTAGCGCAATCCTTCCACAGCCCATTTTACGGTGAAGCACTCTCTCTCCACCACTGCATATTTTTGTTCCCTCAGAAAGAGTTTCCTACTGAGGGTAGAGAACTGGGTGTTCCTCCTCCCTGACCATCTGTGGTAGAACGGCCCCCAACCCTACTTCCGATGCATCTGTCTGCAGGATAAATTCCTTGGTGAAATCAGGGGCTATCAGTACAGGGTTACTGCAGAGGGCAGTCCTTAGGTCTGTGACTGCTTCCTCCACAGCGTCAGACCATCTCACCAGATCAGGTCCACTGGCTTTCACAAGGTCTGTCGGGGGCTTGCCCTTGTGGCAAAGTGGGGGATAAATCGCTGGTAATACCCCACCACACCTAGGAATGCCCGGACTTGTTTCTTGCGACGCAGTCAGGGCCAATTTTGGATGGCCTCCAACTTGTTCACTTGGGTTTTTACCAGACCTTTTCCCACAATGTAGCTAAGATATTTGGCCTCTGTAAACCCTACAGCACACTTGGCGAGCTGGCCTTACAGCAAACCCTGCCTGAAGGTATCATAGACTGCCTCCACCTTCTGTAGGTGGGTTTCAGTCTGGGGTATGAATGACCACATTGTCCAAGTAGGCAGCAGCATAACTGTTATGAGAGCGTAATAGCTTGTCCACGAGGCGCTGGAAAGTAGCTGGAGCCCCATGTAGTCCAAAAGGGAGGACAGTAAATTGAAAAAGACCCTCTGGTGTAGAGAACGCAGTCTTTTCCTTTGCGTCTTCTGCAAAGGAAATCTGCCAGTACCCCTTTGTCAAGTCTAGGGTAGTCAAGTACCGGGCATTCCCCAGACGATCCACTAGCTCATCTATGCGAGGTATGGGGTACGTGTTGAACTGGGATACTTCGTTTAGTCACCGGAAGTTGTTGCAAAACCTTGTGGTGCCATCAGGTTTAGGCACCAGCACCATTGGACTGGACCACTGACTGTGGGATTCATCGATGATCCCCAACTCCAGCATTTTTTATACTTCTGCTTTTATTTCCTCCCTTTTGGCCGCTGGCATCTGATAGGGCCTCATTGTTGTTCTAGCCCCAGGGTTCGTGACGATGTGGTGATATGTCTCGGTTGTTCGACCTGGTTTTGTCGAGAACACATCTTGGTTCCGGAAGATCATCTCAGGCAATTCATTCTTCTGGTCTGGTGTTAAATCGGGAGACACTCTCACCTGTTTGGAAGGCTTGTTTTCCTGGATAGTTATGCATGCCTCTTGTGCATGCCAGGGTTTCAGAAGGTTGATGTGATGAATCTGTTCTTGTTTTTGGTGTCCTGGCTGCTGCACCTTGTAGGTTACTTCCCCCACGGGTTCAACCACATCATAGGGCCCCTGCCATTGGGCTGGAAGCTTGCTTTCTGCTGTGGGTAGCAACACCATCACCTGATCCCCTAGTTGGAACTGTCGGACTTTTGCCTGGCGATTTTTAGTAGGTTCTCTGGGCCTCCTGGGCCTTTTCCAAATGTTCCCGTACAATAGGAGTGACCCGGGCTATCCGGTCTCGCATCTGTATTACATGTTCTATTATATTTCTCCCCTCATTGGGTGGTTCTTCTTCCCTAATCTCTTTGGCGATATCTAGTATGCCACGGGGGTAATGTCCATATAATAACTCGAATGGGGAAAACCCAGTTGAGGCCTTAGGTACCTCCCGGATAGCGAACATAGGGTAGGGCAGTAGGGTGTCCCAATCCTTCCCATCCTGACTTACCACCTTCCTTATCATAGCTCTGAGGGTTCGGTTAAACCTTTCTACCAACCCATCAGTCTGCGGATGGTAAACTGAAGTTCTCATGGTATGTATATGGAGCAGCGTATAGAGGTCCTTCATTAGCTTTGACATAAATGGGGTTCCTTGGTCTGTTAATATCTCCTTTCATAGCCCCACTCGGGCAAAGATCCCCACCAGCTCTTTGGCTATTGTTTAGAGGCTGTGTTCCGCAGGGCGACAGCTTCTGGGTAGCTAGTAGCATAGTCCAAAACAACAAGTATATATTGGTGGCCCCGAGCCGTCGTCTCCAGGGCTCCCACTAGGTCCATGGCTATTCGCTCAAAGGGGACCTCTGTGATAGGAAGGGGTACCAAAGGTGCCCTTAGGTGGGGATGGGGACTTTGCAGCTGCCACTCCGGGCAGGACGCATAGTACCTCTGCACTTCTTCATGTACTCCGGGCCAGAAGAACTGTTGTAGGACTCGTGCCAGGGTCTTCTCTACCCCCAAGTACCCCCCCCAAAAGATGACTATGATCAAGACTTAATACAGCGTTCTGGTGTTTTTCAGGTACTAAGATCTGCTGTACCTTCTGCCCCTGTACTGGTGTAACTCAGTATAAGAGATTCTTCTTCATTATGAAGTAGGGTCCTGGTCCCTGGGTTCTCCCTTCCATGGGGACCCCATCTATTTCAGTCACCTCCTTTCTAATGTTGTTGTACCTTGGGTCTTCAGCCTGGCCCCGTCCAAAATTTCCTCTTCCGGGGCTAATCTGCCCAAGATCTAGGGGCCCAGTCTCTGTTGCCTCTACTGGTTCAGAAGTGTTAGGGTGGGGCTCAGACTCAGGTGTTTCTCCCTCCTGGGTGGCCTTCTTTTCAGCTGCTCAGGTCCGCCTACCTACGAGAGCAGCCCTCTGGCTTTGGGCCAATATTTGGGTTCCCAAGGCCTTAGCTGCCCTCCTTTCCCTTTTCAACTTTTTACTCTGTCTGGGAATGGAAAATAAATCTGGGGATATTTCAGAGAAGACTAGAGGTTGACAGTCTACTGTGGATGCCTGACTAACTTCTGGGTTCCCCTCTTTCTCCAATCCTCCTACTGGGAGTAAGTCTCCAAACCCTGGGAAGTCCCTCCCTATGAGTACCAGGTATGGGAGTTTAGGGACTACACCTGCTGCTACCTCATAGTATTCCCCTGAATCTCAATTTTTACTGGGTTGGTGGGGTAATAACCAACTGTCCCATGGACTCATGTTATCCCCATACACTTAGCCTGCAGCAGCTGACTGCATTTCACAAGCTTCCCCGAGACAAGCGTGATAGCACTCCCCGAATCAACCAATGCTGTGGTCTCTACTCCATTTAGCTTTGCTGGTCTGGTGTACATATGTGGGGTTAGTGAGACCCTCGCAAGGTGGATTAGGGAGCATGGGTCTGCCCAGTTCCCCAGGTTACACTGCATAGGCTCTTCAGCATTGGGACACTGTGCTATATGTCCCCACTCTCCACAGGCATAACATCTGTATGGGGCCTTAGCCATTCCCAGGTCTCTTGGTTTGGGCAGTCTAATATCACGATCCTCTTCTTCCTTAGTGCTCCGACTCTTTGTGGCTTCTGGTGGGCCTTCAGCCCCTCTTTTTCCACCTGTGATCCCCTGGTTGCCCAGTCACCCTGTTATAAGTAGATAGGTAAGGGTTAATTTTCTTTTACCTGTAAAGGGTGAACAAAGGGGGAACCAAATACCTGACCAGAGGACCAATCAGAGACCTGGATTTTTTTTAAAGTTTGGGAGGGAACTGGAAACTCGGGGTCTTTTTTGTTTTCCTCGGCTGTGAGTAAACAAGCTTTTCTAACCACTCCCAGCCTTTATTCAGCTGCCCTCCTTTCCCTTTTCGACTTTCTACCACTGTCTGGGAATGGAAAAATAAATCTGGGGATATTTCAGAAAAGACTAGGGTTGACAGTCTACTGTGGATGGGTCCTCACTTGTTGAGTCTAACTTCAGGGTTAACCCTTTTTACTCCAGAGATCCATCCTACTGAGAGTAAGTCTTCAAACCCTGGAAGTCCCTCCTATGAGCACCAGGTATGGGAGTTTAGGGACTACACCTGCTGCTACCTCAGTAGTGTTCCCTGATCTCGATTTTTACTGGGATGGTGGGTAATAACCAACTGTCCCATGGACGCATGTTATCCCCGTACGCTTAGCCCGCGCAGCAGCTGACTACACTTCACGAAGCTTCCCTGAGACAAGTGTGATAGCACTCCCGAATCAACCAGTGCTGTGGTCTCTACCCCATTTAGCTTTCACTGGTCTGGTGTACATATGTGGGGTTAGTGAGACCCCCACAAGGTGGATTAGGGAGCATGGTCTGCCCAGTTCCCCAGGTTACACTGCATAGGCTCCTCAGCATTGGGACACTGTGCAGCTATATGTCCCCACTCCCTGCAGGCATAACATCAAGGAATTTGGGGAACCCAGGCTGATAGTAGCCTCAATACTATCTGGTGGCAGCGAAATAAGATCCAAGCTGGGTATAAGCTTGGGGAGGTTCACAGTAAGCACCCAGATTTTGTACGCTAAGGTCCAGATTTGGGACACACGTTTACCACACACCCGAGCTCTAGGGCGTGGTGCTGCTAGTTTAACCCGGTCTGCCTCTTCCTTAACTGGTTGGGTCAGCTCCCTGACTGTCCTTCGCCTCTCTACCAGTGCGACAACCTCATCGTAGGTGGAGGGTTTGTTCTGGCTTGCCCAACCATGAAGGTCTGGCGGTAGCCCCCTCATGTATCGGTCAATGACCAGAACCTCTAGTATCTCTTCCGGACTCCGGGATTTCGTTCGCAACCACTTTCTTGTGAGATGGATGAGGTCACACAATTGGGACCGTGGGGTTTTGGTTTCCTGGTACCTCCACTTGTGATACCTCTGGGCCTGCACTGCAGTTGTTACCCCACATCTGGCCAGGATCTCTGCTTTCAGCTCGGGGTAGTCTGCTGCAGCCTCTTCAGGAAGATCATAGTAGGCCTTCTGAGTTTCCCCACACAAGAATGGGACAAGGATGCCAGACCACAGATCTCGAGTCCAGGCCTCCCATAGGACTGTCCTCTCAAAGGTCAGAAGGTATGCCTCTACATCATCCTCCCACGTCATTTTCTGCAGCCAATGGCTGGCCCGTATGATCTGCGTCCCGTCATGGCTGCGGTTCAGCTCTGTAAGGGTCTTTACCTGGTTTACCAGTTCCCGCAACATAGCCTGGTCCATCAGCAGGCGATTAGTCTCTTGTTGCAGCCACACTGCCTCCTGTTGGGCAGCTGCCTGGACACGGGTAGCCTCCTGCTGGGCCGCCATATCTTGTATCAATGCCCATACTAAGTAATCCATTGTGATTGAAAAAAAAAATAAACCCTCTCCCTTTTTTTGTTTTAAAATCACCCTCCTTCTTCTGCCGTGCTGTGCACACCAAAATCCCACCTCTAACACCAGTTGTGACAAAGTTCCTCCTCTACCTTGGTGGGTACTGCGCTTATTGGCAGATTTACTCACCTCAGTGATCTTCCCCACAGTCTGGGTCAACTCCTCCTGTGTCTGATCAGGAGTTGGGAGGTTTGGGGGGAACCCGGGCCCTCCCTCTGCTCTGGGTTCCAGCCCAGGGCCCTGTGAATTGCAGCTGTCTTTAGTACCTCCTGTAACAGCTGCATGACAACTACACCTCCCTGGGCTACTTCCCCATGGCCTCCTCCAAACACCTTCTTTATCCTCGCCACAGGATCTTCCTCCTGGTGTCTGATAATGCTTGTACTCCTTAGTCCTCCAGCAGCACACCCTCTCACTCTCAGCTCCTTGTGCCTCTTGCTCCCAGCTCCTCTCACACACTTCCTCTCTCGGCTCCCCCTCCGAGGATGTGAGAATTTTTAAAGCAGGTGCCTGATACTCTGTAGCCAGCTGTCATAAAACAACAGCAACGATAATCTAAATAAGTTCTAACGAATAGACATATAACTAAAATAAAAAAACCAAGCAAACCTGAATACAAAGGAAAAATCAGAAGAAGAAAAACTACAGAAAAACCAGCAGACCAGTAAAATGCAAAAACCTGTACACACTGGCCGGGTCTGTACAGATACAACTGCTGATAACATAGAAGTTATGTATAACATAACGAAAATATCTTAAGGCTCAAGAGATTGCCCCACAGCAATGTGAAAGCAGGTTTTTCAGATGCCAAAATGGTCACTTATCTTGTCAAAGGAAGAAATTATGGTCCAATCACGTGTCCCATGACATCTAACTGAATGCAATGACAGGTAAGCGCGAATCAAACATAAACAGTGCGGGGAAGAGAAACACAGTGGCAGGAAAGAAGTATTAAGGTGCTATAAATATGCTTGAGTATGCGGGACAAAAAATCTACGTGGGGGAGAAAAGGAAGGGATTTTACTTCAGGAAAAGGGGTCTACGAGAGGCTTGTGAAAATGCTGAGAGATCACTTTGGGTGAGAGAACTTTTGTTACAAAAAAAAATTCAGTTGTCAGGTTGTCCGAACATGTTAGATTTTGGCTTACAGTAACCATGTGTTTCTGAATTCTTACTCACTATTACGGTGAATCTTATTTTGATAAATTCTTGTAAAACGTAAAGTACTAAATAACAAAAGTGCTAAGATGACTCTTTACAGCGTGAAACAGGAGACCTGGTATCTGTAACCATCAGTGATAGGGAGCGGGCAGGCTCCGAGAATGGCAGAGGTGGGTGCAGCTATCCTATCTCACACAGCGAGTCAGGGCCATGTGAAGCTGGAAGAAAAAAAAAAAAAAGCTGGTGGATTTCCAGAGTGATCCACAGCATGCAGAGCAACAAACCCCTCACTCTAAGAATGGTGGGAGCGGTCTCTCAACCGTGGGGAACTCTGGGAGTGATGCACAGACCGTATGCCAGCGTAGTCTGTGACATATGTCTGGTTGACTCCTTCTCAGCCTCATGAATGTAGAATCTCTACGTTTACTTTAGCTGTCATCTTCTACATTAGAAATATTGCCACTTTTGGAAGCAGAGAAGTGCAGTTATAGAACCATAGTGTTGAGAAGAGACACGAGTCATCTATCACTCCCCCCTGCCAAGATGAAACCATCGTCCAACCACATGGCACGACAGATGGTCGATCCAGCCTCCTTTTGAAAACCTCATGAAGGAGCTTCCAGACATCCACAACAGGCATTCTGTTCATTGTCCTCGTTTTAGGCAGTTAGGGTTTCCCGAGATTGTCAATTTAAATCATTGCGAGCAAAATTGGGAAGTTAAGAGAGAGGAGGAGCCTCTTCCTCATACCCCTCGACCCCACCGACTATCAAAAAAACGAGGGCCGGAACGTCCACGGTATAAGTGCCCAGGAAGCAAGCTTTCTAAGGGTCTGTAAATGAGCTAAGTCTGGGGGAGAACATGAGCTAGTGTTGAAACAGTCCCAAAAACTAGTGCTAGTTGTCAAGACAGAAAGGGAATGCTGTTGCTCAAGCCTGGTAGGTCATGCATAGCAGGCACATGGAACGTTCAGTGTTGTAGACCACCTGAAGATAACTTGCCCTGCAGTGACGTACCAAGGCTGGCTCCCTCTCTGCTCTGTAACATACATCACCTTGCAGTGTCAGACATGTTTGAGGGGACAACCATAGTTCAATAGCTATTTTCTTCAAAATTGTCTCTTCTGTATTGGAACACACCATAAACACAGTGTACTAGACAAGAAACTACATAAGTGCTATGACTACTTAATGGAATAATAGTTCTCTGTGGAGAGAGAATAGGTGATGATATCAAAAACACCTTGGTTGTTTTGTTTTGTTTTAGAACTACTGGTAGGCATGTAATTAACTGCAGATAGTGTTATAAATACAAGTAAGCTAGGAACAGAATGAGGACAGGTATTACATTAGCAGTTTTAAACATCCCTCAGCTCTTAGCAAACGAAAAGAAAATGAGTTATTTATATCTGAATCCTGTGAATCGTTCTATAACAATTGGCATCCTTTTTGGGATAAGTAAGAATTTAAGACTTGTGAGCTTTCTTAGCCAGGTCTAGTCACATGATCAGCACCTTAGCCTGAAGAGAAATCAAAAGGTTGCAGAGGACGGCTCCTTCTAACAGACAGTGTTTTGCAAGAATATGAAAAGCAAGTTTTTTGAATAGTTGCTTGAAAACTCGCTCTTCTCCCGTCCAGGCTATTTAAAGTTCAGTCTTCTGCTTATAGAACTAACCGACGTTGGAGCGTGGCTTTCGTGGGTGAAAACCCATTCTAGATTGAGACGGCAGTAGGTGGGAATTTCGCAGGGGCAGTATATATATGCTAGCAAGCAGCCTAGAAAGAATAACGAGGTTTAGTTAATCAGGGAGGTGAAGGCCTGTCTAGGTCTAGTGGTCAAGGTGTGACACAACCAAGGAGGGAAAACTGGTTCTTGTAATTGGCAAGCATTCAGAGTCTCTTGTGAAGTCAGAGCTGATGGATGTCGAAATTTGGGCAGATGACTGAGCTCAGCAGTTTCTCATGACGTCATGGTCAATTTTTTGTGGCAGGATGCCACCTTAGGGAAGTGCTATAGGCCAGGGAGCTGAAGTGCTCTCCCTACTAGTTTTTACATTGCCGATCCGAATCACTGATTGTGTCCATATACTTTGCCTAGTGACTGTCCAGTTGGCGATGTACAAGCAGAGGGACATGCTGGGCAAATAATATGGCGTATTACATGCTGGAGGCAGTAATGAAACCGTTGATGGTAGATGAGGCTGATCTGTGAGTCATCCGTGAGTGTCTGTGGCGTAATATGTTGGGCTAGAGTGGATCTGAGGTTGGTTAGCATTGGAATTGGTTCCTAAGCTAGAGTACTATGACGGGGCAGTGCTGGTGAAATAGACGTTCAGGTTGGCAGGTCTGTAGTGGCAGCGATCGGCCTCCACGCAAACCCGGTGAAGAGTGATGTCCAGGATGGGGTCAGATCTGGATGCGTTGGGTTGTAGGATCCGCGGAGTGAGCAGTATGCTGTAAGACAGTGGTTTAGTCGCTGATGTTACCGACCATAGTTTCTTTGTGGGTTGTCTCGTGCAGTAGGAGCTGTCCTGGTAACACGTACTGGCTCTGTTGTATCTGTTCTCCAATTTCTACGTAGGGTGGTATTGTATTTTTGAAAAATGCTTGGTGGAGATAGTTGTAGGCGTGTTGGCTTCTGCGTAGTCTAGGTAGACGCAGATGCGGTGTGACCTCAGTGCTGGCTGTAGACAATGGATCGGTGAAATGCCGGAGGAAGCTGAGCATAAGGTAGCGTAGCGGATCGGTAGGTTTTCGATATATGGGTGGTGAATGTGTCCGATCACTTATTCACAGGTAATTTCAAAATCAGATTAGGAATCAGATAACGGTTAACCCATCCACCAACAGCACAAGAAGACGAACTGCATACATGGACTCCTCTGAAGGGTCGAATGACATTCGTGACCTATACATTGAAGTTTTCCGCTGAGTGCACAGGCAGAAATCGTGGAAAAACAACACCGCTTGCCTCATAACCAAGTGGCAGAAGCAATGATCCACAGCCTCAGAAACACCTGACAATCATCATCAAAGAATGAAAAGGAGGTGGTTGGCACAGAACGGTTGACTACCAATCGGAGGCCGCAACAATCTCCTCATATCAAATTCTACAGGCACTTCTCCTCAGATCCACTTGAGATACTCTAAAAACTGGCATCTACTCAGGACACCCTACACTAACACCGAAAATCAACATACCCGTCGAACCCCGACCAGGGATATCTCATCTACGACCTCAGAGGAATCGACAAACAGAATCTGGACCCATATCTCGGGCATTTGGCACTCACTGAAGACTGGATATGTTGACTTTCTAACTCAGTACCCTAATGCACCACACTCCATTTATCTCCGTGACACACTGATTAGAGGAAACTACACGCATTGGCACTCGTCTCAGAAATAACCATCCTATGCCACCATGGAATGTGATGGTCTCTAACACAAACATCCCACACGACAGGATGGAAGACAGCTGTTAGAATCAGTATACCTGATGAAGGTCACAGAAATGGTGCTGTAGCTCTGTGCCTTATCCAACGATCAACTATTCAAGTTTGATGACAACATTACTCAGATCAGGGGCACTGCTAGGACCTCGCATGGCCCCAAAAACGCATATTTTTATGGCTGACTGAACAAGTTCCTCTAGCTCTCGTCACTCACGCCTTCTCACTACGTATCATTGATGAACAACTCATATCGGACCAGGAAGGAGACTCTAGAGAAAAGCCACCACATTCAACAAACAATCTCCACCTCACATCAATCCTCAGCTGTGAGCAAGTCTACATGAGGTCCACTTCTAACACCACAGTGCAAATAAGTGATGGTCAAGAACACCTACCTAATATCGAAAACCTACCGACGTAGCCACCTCACGCTCGCAGCGTTCCATCCGGGCACATCCAAGATCCATTGTCTTCAAGCCAAGCAATAGAGTAAACCGCATCTGCTTAACCACCTCAGACAGAGACAACACTACATAAATCTCACAAGCAGTTAAAACTAGCAATACCCGCAGAGGAAATTAGGAAGACAACAAGCCAGACGTGTACCCAAACCTCCTAATGCAGACAAACCAGAAAGAAACCAACAGACTCCACTGGCCATCAAATACGCCCCAGAAAACCCTCCAAGCTCACAGGATCTACACCCATCTGAATGATCCACACTCACGTCTTGGTGACAGGCCGATCGTGCCACAGGACAGCCGCACTGAAACGTATCTCACCAGCAACTGCACACGTCAAGTAACTCAGCGCATGGAACCAGCCATGCAACAACCTCGATGCCCTCTCCACATATCTACCTCCACGACACCATCCCCAGGACTAACCAGATACCATACCATGCAAGGTCATTCCATACGCACTCACCATGTAATATACGCATCTGATCATGCACAATGTCACCTGCTATGCTACATCGCCTAAACGGACAGCACTACGAAAAGATAAATAGACACATCAGATCATAGGAATGGCAATATACAAAACTTAGTAGACACTTCAAACCTGGGCACACTAGAGAGACGCTGGCCAATGGCCTGAGCAAAAAATCAACTGTCAGGACCAACTCAAGAGAGAAACTGCTGAGTCTTCATTCATTTCTGCAAAAATTAGGAACGATCAGCTCTGGCATAAACAAAGAAGTGAAGGCTTGCCAATTACAAGAACCAGTTTTCCTCTCTTGGTTTCAAAGAAACAGCCTCTTCTACTGTGCTAAGAACCAGACAGGGCCTCCCTCCTGATTGAACAAACCTCGTTATCTCCTCTAGCTTGCTTGCCTAGCATAATTATTTACTGCCCCTGGAAATTCCCAACTACTGCGTCTTGGAGAGAGGGGTACTTCACAGATACATGACAGATCACTGCTTCCAAACGTCTGTTAGTCTATAAGTGCACAGATTTCTCTGCTGCTTTTACAGATCCAGACTAGACACGAGCTACCCTCGATACGAGTCTTCTGCTTGCATTCGCTTGTACCCTAAAGGCATGCCGATTCGTTCTTCTGGGAAATCATGGATTGGTTCTGGCCCTCCATCAGTCACTTAAAGACTGAACAAACAAGCAGAATCAGAGTAGCCTTTCATCATTTTGCTCTTAAGGACCAAGGACACTCTTGCAACCTCTCCTATTTCGTTTCGCCCACACGCGCTGTCTTCATAAATGAGACATAAAGGGCAACTTTCCCCGCTATACAAACTGTCTGCCGCGTGTAGCGACATCGTAGTACTGAATAGCTTTGCGAAAAGCCATTGAGGGAAATAGCTGCTATCTTTTAGGAGAGGTTTCATTTTAACCTTGAGGGAACATACGCCCCTTTGACACTATATCTGTAAGTAGGTCGCAGGGATTTTGTTGAACGAATGTTGTGGTGGGATCTAGTGGGTTCAAAATGAGAGATGGCAGTGGATTAACTATAATAAACACCTAACTTTATTGTCTTGAGTTCTCTATTAACTCAGAGCAGTGTTCTCTGGCTACCTCTATCTGTTAAATTGCCACCAGTCTAGCTCGAGATGGAATGATAGCAAGAAGTGCAGCAAATGTGTGATAAGAACGCAACTAAAGTGAAAAAAATAATAGTCTTATTTTCTGCATGGACATTCTTACAGGAAAGTATATGCTTATGTAACCTAAACACTGCGGATGTGATGTCTTGTCCCTTCTAGTGCACGAGCCCATATTAGGTATATTAATAAAATCATCTCTACCAGGCCTTAGCTAAGTGCCATATACCTTTAGCTTCATGCATTAGAGGCTCATAGGATGTCAAGAAGGAAAAAATTG
>NC_133773.1:93237062-93280532 GCF_003597395.2 Chelonoidis abingdonii
GCCTGCCTTGATTGGCTGCAGGTGTTCTAATCAGCCTGTCTGCCTTAATTGGTTCTAGCAGCTTCCTGATTACTCCAGTGCAGCCCCTGCTCTGGTCATTCAGGGAATAGAAAACTACTCAGCCAGTGACCAGTATATTTGCCCTCTACCAGACTCCTGTACACCACTGGCCTGGGTCTGTCACAGTATGTACAAATGCTATGTAAGAAGTTATGTATACATAACTGAAAATATGTTCTTAAAGGCTGTATCAAGGTATTAGTCACCAGCAAATGTGAAAAGCAGGTTTGTCAGATGCAAAATGGTCATCCTTCTATCTGTTCAAATGTAAATTGAATATTTGCGTCATTCACGTGTCCCCTATGACCAGTCTGAACTGAATGCAAATGAAGGATTATAAGAGAGAACTTCAGAAACAAACTAACAGTGCGGGGAAGAGAAACACAGTGCAGGGAAAGAACTTATCTTTAGGTGCCTATCGTAGGTTTGCTTGAGTATAGCTGGGGGGACAAAGAGGACACCCAAGCACCCTTCACTGGGGGAGAAAAGGACAGTGCTTTTACTTCATGAAAAAGGGGTCTCAACCAGGCTTGTTTGAAAATGCTGGAGAGAACTTTGGGTGAGAGAACTTTTAGACAAAAGAGTTCAGTTGTCAGGTTTAGTTTCTAGAAAGCATGTTATGATTTTGCTTTACATGTAACCATTTGTTTCTGATATTCTTACTCACTATTACTTGAATCTTTATTCTTTGATGATAATTCTTGTTTTCACTGTAAATATAGCTAAGTGCTGTGGGGTTAAACAAAGTGCTGGTCCTGAGTTGACTCTTTACAAGCTTTGGAAACAGGAGACCTGGTAACTCTGTAACCATTCAGTGATTAAGGGGCTGGACGCTGCAGGGAATGCTCCGAGAATGCAGAGGTGGGTGCATGCCTATCGCTATCTGCACACAGAGAGTCAGGCCTGTTGAAGCCTGGAAGTGTGTGCTTGTGCTGCCAGAAGCTGGTGATTTCAGGGAGCTGATCCACAGCAGGCAGAGACAAAACCCCTTCACTCTAAGAGCAGATGGTGGTGAGGTGTCTCTCAACCGTGGGGAACTCCTGGGGAGTGTCACAACCGCTATTGCAGCTATTCTGTGACATATGTGCTGGTTACTCCTTTCAGGCCTCATGAATGTAGAATCTCTACTTTACTTTATGCTGTCATTTCTCACAATTAGAAATATTTGGCACTTTTGAACAGGAGAAGTTGCATGTTCATAGAACCATAGTGTTAGAAGAGACCACGAGTCATCTAGTCTATCCCCTGCCAAGATGCAAAACCATGTCCAAACCATGCACGACAGATGGCGATCCAGCCTCCTTTTGAAAACCTCCAGTGAAGGAGCTTCCAGAACATCCCAACGCATTCTGTTCCATTGTCCTACTGTTCTTACAGTTAGGACGTTTTTCCCCAGATTTAATCTAAATCATTGCAGGAGGCAAAATTGGGAAGGTAGAGGAGAGAGGGAAGCCTCTTCCTCATACTCCCTCTGACCCCCACCGATCTATGCAAATAAACAGCAGGGCAGGAACGTTCCACTGTGTATAGGAGTGCCCTAGGAAGCAAGCCTTTCTAATGTGTCTGTAAATGAGCTAGTCTGGGGGAGACATGGACAGCTAGTGTTGACAGCAGCATAAAAACTAGTGCTAGTTGTCAGACAGAAGGGATGGCTGTTGCTCAAGCTGAGAGGTACAGCAGCAGGCACAGGACAGTTCAGTGTTTGTAGACCACCTGATAGAATCTTGCCCTGGGCAGTGCACGTACCAAGGCTGTCTCCCTCTCTTCTCTGGTAGCATACACCCTTTGCATGTCAGCCATGTTTTGAGGGGACAACCAAGTTCAAAGCTTTTTTCTTTCAAAATGTCTCCTTCTGTATGTGGAAACCAATAAACACATGTACACAAGGAACTATAGAGTGCATGAAACTACTTGAATGGATTAATAGTCTCTGTGGGTAGAGAATTAGGTTCAGATATCAAAACACCTGCTTTGTTTTTGTTTTGTTTTTTAGGATACCACTGTAGGCATGTAATTACCTGCAGATAGTGTTAATAAATACCAAGCAGAACAGACTGAGACAGGTATTATTTTAGCATTTTAAACATCCCTCCCATCTTCAGCAAAGAAAAGAAATGAGTTTATTTTATTCTGAATCCTGTAATCTGGTTCTAAAAATTGGCATCTGGGTATAAAGATAATTTATGACTTGTGAGCTTTCTTAGCAGGCTGTCACAGACCACCTTAGCACTGAAGAGAAATCCAAAAGGTTGCAGAGGACGGCTCCTTCTACAAGACAGTGTTTTGCAAGAATATGAAAAGCAAGTTTTTTGACTAGTTGACTTGCAAAACTCTCTCTCCGTTCCAGGCTATTTTAAAGGTTCAGTCTTCTGCTTATAGACTAACAGACGTTTTGGAGCGTGAGCTTTCGTGGGTGAATACCCACTTCTTCAGACGCAGGTAGTGGAAATTTCCAGGGGCAGGTATATATATGCTAGCAAGCAAGCTAGAGATAACGAGGTTAGTTCAATCAGGGAGGGTGAGGCCCTGTTCTAGCAGTAGAGGTGTGAAAACCAAGGGAGGAGAAACTGGTTCTGTAATTGGCAAGCATTCACGAGTGCTTTGTTAGTCAGAGTTGATGGTTCAAATTTGCAGATGACTGAGCTCGCAGTTTCTCATGACGTCATGGTCACGATTTTTGCAGATCGGCCACTTAAAGTGTTAGGCCAAGGGAGCTGAAGTGTTCCTCACCTAAGTTTTCTGATCATTCCGATCCGATACTAGATTGTGTCCATATTACTTTCCGTAGTGACTGTCCAGTTTGGCGATGTACATAGCAGAGGGAACATGCTGTGGCAAAATAATATGGACGTATTACATTGGATGGCAGTAATAGAAACCAGTGATGGTATAGTCGCGCGATCTGGTAAGCTGTGATGTGTCGCAGGCGTAATATGGTGGGCAGAGTTGGCATCTGAGCGTTGGTTGCATGGAATTGGTTCCTAGCTAGAGTATATGTGACGGTGGCAGTGCTGTGTGAGAAATAGACGTTCAGGTTGCAGTCTGTATGTGGCAGATCGGCCTCCACCAAAAGCCGGGAAGGTGGATGTGCGTGGGGATCAGATTGAGTGCAAGTATGGCGGTAGAATCGCGTGTGTTGAGCGTGATGTGTAGGCAGGGGTTAGTCGGCTGAGTAGTATCCCATAGTTGGTCTTCGGGTTGTTCTGCTGAGGAGGCTGCTGGTAACACGGTCTGGCTCTTTGTGATCTGTTCTTTCGAATTTCTCGTTGCGGTGGGTATTGTTATTTTGAAAAATGCTTGGTGAGAGTTGTAGGGTGTTGGCTCTCGGCTGAGGTACGAGCAATGCGGTTGACCTCAGTGCTTGGCTGTAGACAATGGATCGGTGAGAATGCCGGAGGAAGCTGAGCATAAGGTAGCGTAGCGGATCGGTAGGTTTTCGATATATGGGTGGTGAATGTGTCCGATCACTTATTCACAGGTAATTTCAAAATCAGATTAGGAATCAGATAACGGTTAACCCATCCACCAACAGCACAAGAAGACGAACTGCATACATGGACTCCTCTGAAGGGTCGAATGACATTCGTGACCTATACATTGAAGTTTTCCGCTGAGTGCACAGGCAGAAATCGTGGAAAAACAACACCGCTTGCCTCATAACCAAGTGGCAGAAGCAATGATCCACAGCCTCAGAAACACCTGACAATCATCATCAAAGAATGAAAAGGAGGTGGTTGGCACAGAACGGTTGACTACCAATCGGAGGCCGCAACAATCTCCTCATATCAAATTCTACAGGCACTTCTCCTCAGATCCACTTGAGATACTCTAAAAACTGGCATCTACTCAGGACACCCTACACTAACACCGAAAATCAACATACCCTCCTAGAACCCCCGGCACAGGATATCTCATCTACTGACCCAGATGCAATCGACAAATCAGGATCTGCGCCCATCATCTCCGGGCATTGGCACTCCTAGCTGAAGGAACTGTGGAGTATGATGGACTTTCTAACTCGTACCCTCCTCGCACATACCCAGTTATATCTCCGTGACCATCATGATCTGAGGAAACTACACGGCGATTGGCACTCGCTCCCATGAAAAACCAATTACCTAATCCACCATGGAATGGAGAGGCTCTCTAACACAAACATCCCACACACAGGATGGAAACAGCTGTTGAGAACAGTATACCTGATGACAGCTCACAGAATGGTGCTGAGCTCTGTGCTCTTATCCTCACACACAAACTATTCAAGTTTGATGACAAATTATACCTCAGATCAGTGGCACTGCTATGGACCGCATGGCCCCACAAACGCCATATTTTTATGGCTGACCTGGAACAAGCTTCCTCAGCTCTCGTCCACTCACGCCCCTTCTCACTACGCTATCATTGATGACAACTTCATCATCTGGACCCTGGAAGGAGACTCTAGAGAAACCACCACGATTCAACAAACTCTCCACCCACTATCAACCTCAGCCTGGACCAAGTCTACATGGGAGGTCCACTTCTAGACACCACAGTGCAAATAAGTGATGGTCAAAACACCACCTAATATCGAAAACCTACCGACCGCTACGCCACCTTCATTGCGCTCGCAGCGTTCCATCCGGGCACATCACAGATCCATTGTCTTACAGCCAAGCATGAGTACCAACCGCATCCTGCTTAACCACCTCAGACAGAGACCCAACACCTAACAAAATCTCCACAAGCATTTGTTAAAACTAGCAATACCCGCACGAGGAATTAGGAAGATCAACAGAGCCAGACGTTTTACCAACAGAAGCCTCCTACTGCAGACAAACCAAGAAAGAACCAACAGAGCTATCCATGGCCATCACATACGCCCCAGCTAAAACCCCTCCAACTCACCTAGGGATCTACACCATCGTGAAATGATCCACACTCAGGTCTTGGGTGAACAGGCCGATCGCCGTGCGCGGTCGGACAGCCGCAACCTGAAACGTATTCTCACCAAGCACTGCACACCGTCAAGTAACTCTAGCCGCTAGGACACCCAGCCATGCAACAACCTCGATGCCCTCCTGCCCACATATCTACCCCACGACACCATCACCAGGACCTAACCAGAGATCACCATACCATGCATAGGTTCATCCACTCCACGTCACCAATGTAATATACCGCATGATCAGCACATGTCACCTCGCTATTACATCGGCCTAAACTGGACAGCACTACGAAAGGATAAATGAACACATCAGATATAGGAATGGCAATATACAAAACTGTAGGTAGAGGCACTTCAACCCCTGGCACACTAATAGCAGACTATGTGGCCAATGCCTGCAGCAAAAAATCACTCAGGACCCAACTTCAAGAGAGAAACTGCTGAGTCTTCATTCATCTTCCAAAAATTACACCGATCAGCTCTGGACTGAAACAAAGAAGTGATAGGCTTGCCAATTACAGTAACCAGTTTCTCCTCCTCTTGGTTTTCAAAAAACTGCCTCTCACAGTCTAAGACAACAGCCTCCCTCGATTGAATACCTCGTTATCTCTCAGCTTGTGCTAGCATATATTATTACTGCCCCTGGAAATTCCCAACTACTGCGTCTTGGAGAGAGGGGTACTTCACAGATACATGACAGATCACTGCTTCCAAAACGTCTGTTAGTCTATAAGGTGCCACAGGATTCTCTGCTGCTTTTACAGATCCAGACTAACACGGCTACCCCTCTGATACTAGTCTTCTGCTTGCATTTCTGCTTGTCCCCTAAGGGGATGCCCATTCGGTTTCTTCTGGGAAAGATGGATGGTTCTGGCCCTCCATCAGTCACTTAAAGACTGAACAAACAAGCAGAATCAATAGCCTCTTTCATGCATTTTATCTCTTAAGGACCAAGACCACTCTTTGCAACCTCTCCTATTTCTGTTTCCCCATCCACCTCCTGTCTTCATAAATATGACAAATGGCACTGCGCTATACAAACTTGTCTGCCGTGGTAGAGACATCTGTAGTACTGAATAGCCTTTGCAGAAATGCCACTTGAGGGAATAGCTCTTCTTTTTAGGAGAGGTTTCATTTTCAAGCCCTTGGAGGGGAACCATGCTCCCTTTGACACTATTTCTGTATAGTTCGTCAGGGATTTTGTTGAAGAATGTTGTGTGTGTGATCTAGTGGGTTGTCAAAATGAATACAGATGGCAGTGGATTAACTATAATAAACACCATAACTTTATTGTCCTTGAGTTCTCTACTTAACTCTTAAAGCAGTGTTCTCTTGTCTACCCTCTCATCTGTTACATGCCACCTGATGATCTAGCAAGGAAGTGCAGCATGTTGTAGGAGAACTGCAACTTAAAGGAAAAAATAATAGTCTTATGTTTCTTGCATGGACATCTTAATAGGAAGCTATATGCTTATGTAACCTACACACCTCCTGGATGTGATGTTCTGTCCCCTCTAGTGGCACCGAGACCATTTAGATATTAATAAATCATCTCTACAGCCTTAGCTAAGTGCCATATAGCTTTTAGCTCATGCAGTAGAGGCTCATGTATTTACCTCCAGAGGTCTCAAGTTTGATCCCACCCACTGATGACCAGGGTCTATCGGTGTTATATTTCCTTACCTTTTTCATCCTTTGATCATTAAGAATTGATTTGCTACATATTGATTGTGCAAAACAATTAGTTCATAAAGTTTGTATATCCTATATGGTCTGCTTTCTCACTTCAGAAATATAAAAGTAACTGGGAAGGATGTGAATTTTGCCTTGTGAGACTTACATAGCCTTTTCTGGACCTTTCATTAAAAGAAAAGAGACAATTGAATTTGCTCCACAGCTGGAAAATTTAACATTGTCCTCCCAGTGTTTCTTTTCCTGGATGTATTTTTTGTTACATTCAGGCTGTTTAGCATTTACGCAGCTAACAGAGAGCTTCTCATTAGGACTATGTAGTGTCACTGCTTTTGTATCGCAGACTTAGAGTTCTGTGAAGGCATACCTATGATTTGCATTGTGGTTGTCCCCTTCAGATCACATGATTACTGCTAATCATATCTCTAATACCTACCATATAATTTACTGCATCTAACCATTCACTGTGAAGTCATTTCAAACCAACAAGACTTGAGCCTCAACAAATATGCATTTCTACATGTAGATCAACAAATGTCAATCCCAATTTTTTCGCAACATTTTTGAGCCTGAAAAAAAGTTCAGACAAAAACCTACTGGTTCAATAATTGAGTGCCAATTACAAACTAGGGAAGTTCTGCCATGGACCTTTGGCATAGCTCTATTTCTAATCCTGTCTTCTAAGATCTTGCCAATAACTGTAAAAGCTTGATTTAAAGTGATCTGCTATGTTCCATAATTATAAGGAGTTTCACTATTCCCCTTTGCCAAGCCATCGGTCTCTCCATATTCAAGTCCTTCCCTACGACTCACTTCTTCCATGATACTTTCAAGATGTGAACAAAGACAAACAAAAGTTTGTATAACACAAGGTTTCTCTGTTTCCTTGTGCTATCCTATCTTTTTTATATTTTGTTTCTTAGCTTTTTAACTCTTGTATGCATAGGCTTTTTGTGTCTTGTACAGCACTGAACAGATTGTCTCTGCTTAAATGCTGGGATTTTGGAATTAGATAAATTCAGAATCTAAACTTCTATATTCCGTGTTACTTTTGCTATTGCATTAGATCAGGGGTCTCAAACGTGCAGCCTGCGGGCCACATGCAGCCCACAGAGTTATTTTCTGCAGCCTGCCATAGGTGCTGCCTCCATCAGCAGCCAAGCTCCCCTCACCCCTGGCCCCCCTGAGTGTGCTGCATCCCTGCTCCTCCGCCTACCTCCCAGTGCCTCCCGCCACCAAACAGCTGTTCGGCAGCACTTAGGACTTTCCAGAAGGGAGCGGGGAGGAGCAGGGACGCAGCGCACTCGGGAAGAGGCGGGGCCAGGGCGGGGATTTGGGGAAGAGATTGGAATGGGGGTAGGGAAGTGGTGGGAAGAGGCAGGGCAGGGGCAGGGCCTCATGGAAGGGGTGGTGTGTGGGTGGGGCTGGGGGCAGGGGGGCCTTTTGTATCTTTTGTATAAAAAGGTTTCAGTGATACGGCCCTCGGGCCAAAGTACTAGTCCTCATGTGGCCCTCATGGTGATTTGAGTTTGAGATTCCTGCATTAGATCATATTGTGCTATGGAATATTGATACATATTATGCAAATCACTACCACAAAGTGTTATAACTTGTGATTATTTTTGTCAGGACCAGATATAATTGAGCAGTTCCACACCTGGACTCATCTGCAGTTTATTGGGTAACGTCACTTTTTTTTTTCCTTCTAGTTCTTCAAAAAGTGTTCAGGGTATGGGAGGGAATCTCTTCAAAGATTTCTGAACTCTAGTACACAGGATATAACCTATCCATTTCCACCAATATGTTAGTGGCCTAGAGGGAATAGCCCAATACTGATTATAAATATACCTCCAAATTTCTTTTACTAGGAAGGTACAAATTAACTATACTTAAGAATTCCACCAATGTGCTCTAAGTCTATTTTAAGTAGTTAACATACTAACGATGCATTTTTCAGTAGGCCAAGATAGTTCTGCTGTGTTTTGGTGTGTTTTTGTTTTTTCTCAGAAGTATTTTTCATTTACAGTGTGAACCTCTCCCCTTGAAATCCTTCCCGTTTTCCTTTACTGTATCCTGTTTTAATATTCCCTTTGGAAGGTCTTTTATAGAGTATTTTTATACAAGATTCTGAAAACTTCCTTCCTGGTGTTTGGATCCTCTCTTCAGATGTCAAAATCAAAGATAATGGTCCATTGCTAAACTTTTTGGGAGGGGAGGGAATTTGTAGTCTCCACACACTTGACAAGTCAACATATTTTGTGTGGTGTGAGGGACCTAGTGTATTCCAACAGTAGTTCACTGTTAGCTATTACAAGGAGGCAGCATTGAAATTCAAGGCAAGCATTGAAAATTGTCAGCATTTTCTGATCCATGTCCCCAAATGAAAAGCAAACAGAGCTTTTATATTATGAGGAGCATTGTGAATATGACCCAATGTCCGAATGTAAATGGCAATTTCCCTTGTAATACATTAATGTAAAGTTATTGTGTCAGCAGTAGGAACACATTTTTGTAGTCAATTAAATGATTGCTACTGCTGAAACCTTTGACAGTTAAAAATAAGGTATGTTCTTTAAATACACAGGAAGAGTTATGCTCTAATCACAAACACATGAGTTAGTTAACAGGGGACGTGTAGGTGTAAGATTAATGCATCAGCCTTAAACTTCTGGAGACCTCGGTTAATCTCCTGTCTTGGGTTATGTATAAAAACTAGTTTGGGAGTCTTAGTACTAATTTCTCTTTGTGACTATTGCAAAATTCAGAATATTTCTTTCTTTGCTCCAGAGAAGCCTAAGACTAAGAGCAAAATTGTGTATTGCAGGCCAGGACTGAGGTTCACTGGCAGAGCTGTGTAAAGAAATTTACATGTCACATATGTGGCTTAAGTGCCTGCCTTTTACCATTTGTAATGTATTTATAAAATGCTCCTATCACATTCTTTAGGTGCACATATGTCACTGATCTAAACCCACACATGAAATTACATCAGAATTAACACAATGTTAACTGCAGAATTCATCAAGCACAGAAGACCTCAAACAAAGATCTGAATTTTTTTTTGAGATTTTTTAATTGTCATTAAGTCTAATTTACTTAAAGCCTTTTTGATGTGTTAGAGCTTGTTCATGGTGAGCTGAGCTATAATGGGGATTATGTCCCTAGCCTCTATTTGCCAGAAGCTGGAAATGGGCAACAGGGGATGAATCACTTGATGATTATCTGTTCTGTTTATTCCCTCTGGGGCACCTGACATTGACCACTGTCAGAAGACACGATTCTGGGCTAGATGGACCCTTGGTCTGACCCAATATGGTCGTTCTTATGTTGCCAGAAAGAGAGGAGCACTGAATTTTGGGCTGATCTTCACAAATTCATTTGTAAATGGATTAAGTTAAATACTGTGCAGAGAGGACCATTGATGCCTGCAGACAAAGCATTCACTCTTCTTTACAAATTCTTCCTGCCTCAGACCTGACAAACTCACTGCACCTAATACAGCATTTCTGGTATTATCCATGAAGGGTAGCATGTGAAGTCTCTACTGAAAGCTTGTAATTTACCGATGCTCACAATCATTGCAAAATGTGTGTATGGAAAATATTTAAGGAATAATGTAACTATAGAGAAAATTATGCCCTTATGGGCTTGGAGTAAGCCAGGACTCAGTGATGGCCCATTCAAGAAGTTGGAGTTGTCACCCCTTCCTGGCTAGCTAATTCAATGATGTATTGCTCAACTGCCTGCCATTTCAAAAACCACAGAAAAGCCAATGGAAAACCATCAAAGACAAACTGTAAGCACCAGAAACAGTTGGAGGTAAAAAGGAACATTGTAACAGACAGGGGATCACCCTGTCTGCCAATAAACACAAAAGACTGATTCAGTGTATCATAGGGTGGAGAAAGATGCTTGGCATGCATTTGCTGAGGAGACATCTTGCTGAGCCAGGGATGTTTCCCTCTTTTAGGTTTTGTGTTGGTGTCATTAACTAGTTTTCCACTCATTATAGTTTTCTACAATAGACAAGGTCTGAATTTGTAAAGGAGAAGATTTAAACGAACAAAACAAAAATTAGGCCTTTGCTAGACAGCATAAAAAAACAAAAACCGGCACAAGTCCTCAGGCACAAGCATTACCAAACAGATAGGCCTTGTCCTATGCAGTGTAGGTCAGCAAACCAAGGGCTTTTTCTTTTTACCTTTGGGTTTGCAAGTAGATCTTTTAGAATAAAGCAGCACTTATTCATCTCGGCTTTTGGGGGTTATCTGAACCAAACTGAGAAGTATTTATAGGTTCACCTTATCCCGTTTTCTAACTTGCAATGGACATTGTTAAAAGAAGAGCCCTTTTTGTATATATATCTTCAGGCCTTTTTTTTTTAGTTTTTCCCGTAGACACTGTACTCCTCCTGCATAAATGAACCGCCAGAGCAAACTTTTAATTTGCATAGAAATGGTGCTCTGCCTAGCTATGTGTTACTTGACCTCACTTAGCAAAACAAAAGTTAATTGAAAGATATGTACACCCCCTAGGTTTTCTGAGGTAGCTAGGCTAGGAACATTGACTGCTTCAGTGGCCAAGCATCCTACTTGAAATGGACTTGACAACCTAACAAAATGTGTGTATTGGAAACATTTTATCTATTTAGAAGGAAATGCTTCTAAGAGGATGGTGTTTAATGAAAGGTCAATAGGTATCTCAGTTTATTGTTCCTCCTTCCTGCCCTTACCTGTCTTATAGGTGGGTATGTTTGGTTTTTTCCATGTTTAAACCATGACTGAAGTGGGGAAAAAGGAAGACCCCTCTTCCCAGGAAAAAGACACCAGAGTGAGTGTGGTCAAAAAGAGACCAGTTCAGCAGTTGCATGGCACGCTGCTTTCAAGCATGGTTTGAAATAAGTAAGTGACATACGGTAAATGAGCTTAAGCTGCAGAATCTTTCAGTGCACTCCCCCTCCCTGCCTTACTACTTACTCAAGCCAAGTTCACATTATTATTACATCTTTGCTTAGAGCCTCAAATCAGCTAAGTTCTATACAGAGCACATAGCAAAGAGAGTCTCCCAAAGAGCTGACAATCTCAATTGAAATTGATGGAAATGTTGCCTCAGTGAAAACTGTAGAACAAGGCCCCGAGTGAGCATTTTTTCCCTTTGAGTTTCTGCAAGCTGACTTTGTACAACATTCCTAGCCTGCTACTAATAACTTTCCTACCCACACTCTCTGCTTGAGCCTCACACCTGTCCACAGCCTTGATCCTGCAAACAAATGAATCAGTGCAGACCCTTGCACTTGCATGCAGTCCCTTTGGCTTAATTAGGATGCCATTAGGGTGTAACTCTCTACACTGATACATCTCTTTGAAGTACTGAGGATTTATTTTGCCTATTCTGGACCACAAAATCCTAACTTGAATTTGCACCTTTGAAAACTCCTCATTTGTGTATGTGGGCTTAACGCACTACAGATCCTGGCCACAGCTGGGGCAAATGCTGCTGGATGCTTTTATGTTTGAAATGGGAGTCGATCAAAGTAATAGTGTTACTGTATCTAGTATTGTATGCCGGGAGTAGTAGTCTTTGATTTAAGAAGAAACAACAGGAAGCAGAAAATATAAGTGGGTGCATGTCACAGCTGGGTCATGGGCTGCTGCAAGTGCTTCTGGAGCTACAATACTGTTGTCTTAATAAGAAACCTTGTTGGATTTCATTCTTTCGGTGTCTCTCTCCACTACTGTGCCACAACTAGGGAACTTTTAATGTGCACCAGCAGGGTCCACATGGCCAGGGAGCGAGTGACAGGCTAGTGCGCTGTAGCTTTACACCCTGGGTTGCTACACACTAACTCTCCATACAGACAATTCCTAGAGAAAACCGCCTTCTCATCTTAGGGAGGTGGGTAGCACAGTGGTGTCAATGATACCTGTGTAATATTCATGTACACTGAGATGGCTGCCATCTCTGCTCCAGGGATGGGCTTCAGAAGACTTGGTGCTATGTACAGAAGGGCAAATTACCTATAGGTAACAGATACTGTCACAGATGGGTACAAAATGATGATATCTCACATAATAGCAGTCCATTTCTTCTTGTTGTGTGAAATGTAATTGTCTCTTCAGAGACATTTCAACAGTATTTTTTGGCTAGGTGTGGAGCTCAATACTGTGGCTTTATATTAGAAGTTTGTAGACAGTGGTTCTTTGAAGCTGTGTCATTAAGCCTGACTGCATGACGTAAATAGAATTGTTACACTGACGTTTACAATTTTACTGTTGAATTAATGTACAAAGCCACCTGCAAAAACAGAATGTTCCTATGTAAAAGAGGAACGCTGAATGCTGTTTTTTAAGCTGTAGTGCAAATAAAATATTCCATCTAGTTTGTGTCAGCATCCCACATGTCAACAAAAATATCCTCAGTGTTTGTTGTTTGTGCCAAAAACAATATAGGACTAAATTCTCTGTGGACTTACAACACATGCAATACTACTGAAGTTAATGGGATTGTAGCAGAGGGCAGAAATTTTCATTTTGCATGACTGCGAGGTTGGAGAATAGCTTGAGCCTTCGTGAGGGCATTAAACTAACAATGCAGGGGGTGTTGCTAAGGAGGCATATGTGATACAAACTCAAGCGCACCTGGGCAGAAACAAATTGAATAGATGTGGCAAGGAATGTGAAGAGAAGAATTTTTTCAGTTGCTTAAATACTACTGCTAGGAGCCAGGGTAACAAGGAAGAGGAATTGGAAGTTCTTATTTCTGAGAAGAAACTGGATACAGTTGACACTGTGGAAACCTGGTGGGACCCTTCCCATGACTGGAATGTTAAAATCACTGATTATATTCATTGGGCCAGAGAGAGAGTGCGAGTTGACTCTACAGCCCTGCAGTGAGAGCACTAACCTGGGAGACCTGGGTTCCTGCCCTTGCTCCAATGAATATTTCAGTATTT
The DNA here is from genome assembly GCF_003597395.2 of Chelonoidis abingdonii. Lineage (NCBI taxonomy): Eukaryota > Metazoa > Chordata > Testudines > Testudinidae > Chelonoidis > Chelonoidis abingdonii. The sequence goes on from NC_133773.1 coordinate 93,250,694, forward strand.
CATACAAAGTGCAACAGCTTAAACAAGAGAGACGGAAAGAGAGACACTCACCCCATAGCCTAGGGCACTCAGCTGGGAAGTGGGAGACTCAAGTTCAGGTCCTTCCTGATTCAGAGCAGGGTAGGGATTTGAACCTGGATATCACACATTCTGGGTGAGTGCTCTGACCACTGGGCTACAGGGTGACAGTAGCAGGATTTTGTGTGAAATCCAGTCTGGTATGTGTGCACTTCAGTGATCTCTGAGAATGCCTGTCAGATTGGGCACCACAGGCAAGAAAGGTAGAGGAACACCTAGTTTGTTAATCCCACCAGGGCTTACCCATGAGTTAGGTGCTGAGCTGCTCAGTGCTGTCAGGACTTAGGTGGCTTTGCACATGCCTGCGCCAAATGTAGACAACTAAGGGAGTGAACCAGCGAGTGCCTAGAGAATTTAGGGAGCTGCTGAGGGCTGGTTTTGTGAATGCCAGTGACATCTAAATGTTGGATTTAGGTATCTAAAGTGGCAGTTTGGTGTCAAAGTCCCCCTTGTCAATACCTAGCCCAAGGAATGCAGGCCATACCCGTAGAATGGGGACTGTATCTTGAAAAGCAGTGATGCTGAAATGGATTTAGGGGTCTTAGTAATCAAGCAACTGAACATGAGTTCCAGTGCGATTCTGTTGCAAAAGGCTAATTTGTTCCATGAATGTATAAACAGGGAAGTACTAAGCAGGAGTAGGGAAGTGAGTATAACACTGTATATGGCATTGGTAAGCCCAGTGCAGGAACACTGCATCTCATTCTGGTGTCCATGCTTTAAAAAGCGTGTTGAAAAATTGGAGAAGGTGCAGAAAAGAGCCACATACATGATTTGAGAATGGAGAAAATGCTTTACAATGAGAGACTGAGTTCAGTCCATTTAGTTTAAAAGAAGACTGAGAGGTAATTCTGTTACAGTGTGTAAGCACCTTTACATGGGGAAAATACCAGGTACTAAGAGGCTCTTTAGTCTACCCAACAAGGCATTACAAAAACCAATGATTAGAAGCAGAAACCCAATAAATTCAGATGAGGCACATTTTTTTTAACTGTGAGGGTGATTAACCATTGGAATAAACTACCAAGGGAAGTGGTGAATTCTCTGTCTTTGGGTGCATTTTTGGAAGATATGTTTTAGTCAAATACCAGTTATTGGGCTCAGAAAAGGCATAACTGAGTAAAATTTAATGACCCGTGATACATAAGAGGTCAGACTAGATAACTGGATGTTTCCTTCTGGCCTTCAACTATGAATCTATGAAATTGATTCTAAAAATAAAACAATGTAAAAGTTAATCTGAGGATAGCTTGTGTATTTGGTGCATGTCTGTATGTGCTAATTTGAACAAATGGTTGTGACAGATCATAGCTAGCATCCTTTACTGGCCTCCCACTAGGACTGCTGGGAGGAGAATCCAAGCACCTGTGCTGTAGATTCCCAGGGTGTTTCAAGTCCCTGAAGCCTGAACCAAGTCCAGCCATTGCCCTAGTCTCAGGGTTCCTAGGTATGTTGTCATGGGGCAGATCTTCTGCCTGGCACACTCCCTCACCCTCAGATTTTGGGACCTGCTGTCCTAGCCCCTCTGGACACAATGCTGATCCTTCAGACTCCCCAGTATTCAATACACCTCTCCCCCAGATCTCCACCCCTGAGTAATGCAATTAGCCCCTAGTGTTTTTGGGGGCCTAGGGTTTTTGGCAGCGGGGGGGGCCTGCCACCAAATTGCTGCTGAAGACCCAGCACTTTGGTGGCGGGTCCCGGCGTGGAAGGACTCCCCGCTGTGGGTCTTCGGGGTACTTCAGCAGCAGATCCCAAGCAGAAGGACCCCCCCCACCACTGAATTGCCACCGAAGACCCGGAGCAGAAGACAATCTGGGGGTCTGGTCCCCGTGAGAGTTTTCCAGGGCCCCCAGAGCGAGTGAAGGACTCCGCTCCAAGAGCCCTGAAAAACTCTCGAGGGGGCCCCTGGAGGGCCTAGGGCAAATTGCCCCACTTGCCCCCCCGCCCCCGGTAGCCCTGGTGTAGACAGCACTATGTCAACAGAGCTACTGCCTCTCGTGGAGGTGGAGCACCTATGCCAATGGAAAAACTTCTCCATCAGCAGAGGTAGTTACTTCAGTTAAGCACTACAGTGGCGCAGCTGAAGCATTTCAAATATAGACCTGCCTTAACTCTTTGTTATGAAGCAGTCAGCACACTCACACATTGCCCAGTCTAATATCTTTATGCTCTTTTATCCTTAATCATGTAAAGCATAGGAGATTAATAGATCATACAAAACAATACAACAGCGTAAATGCAATGTCCCTTACTAGCTCACCCTTCCATTGGGAATCCTAGGGGGATCATCTGTGTGCCATCAGGCATGCAGGCAGTGAGAGTCCTCTACCTCCTTTTCTCTCTGTCCCTGCAACAGCCTCCCTCATCTTAATTTGGTGCAAAATGGGCAGGGCCGGCTCCAGGGGTTTTGCTGCCCCAAGCAGCCCCCCCTAAAAAAACGTTGCAATCTGCAGCAATTCAGCGGGAGGTCCTTCGCTCTGAGCGGGAGTGAGGGACCCTCCGCCGAATACCTAAAAGTGCTGCCCCACTCCGGAGTGGCCGCCCCAAGCACCTGCTTGATAAGCTGGTCCCTGGAGCCAGCCCTGAAAATGGGGATCACCTCCCTCTTTTCTTCTCCTTCTGGTAATTTTCCATTACTTCCAGCCCACCTCCATTCAGACAAGAGGAGGGAGTGTCTTCTCCCAGTTACAGCAAACCCATTGTCCCAAGCTATTTACTTTCAATATGATCAGTCATCGAGTGCTGATGACTCACCATTGTCTCTGGCCTGGCAAAAACACGACAGCCCTGCTTGCTAACTCAGAGTGGATCCACGTACATGTAAGCTTTCCATGACACAGTAACTTCATGATATAGTTTCATAAAATCTACAATTCAGAGGTGGTACAGACAAGACCCGCAAATTGTCACAATGTTGTAGTAGACAAGACAGAAGAGACCACTGTGATCATCCGTTCTGACCTGTAAATGAAGCAAAGAGGCCTGCCACTGCCTGGGACCCTTTAGATTTTCAGTCAAATGTACTCCCAACTGAGCTACTGTGGGATCTTTACCCAGGGTAAATAATTCTGCCTTCTTACATATAATCAATAGGAAAAAGATAGTTTCTTGGTTAAAGCTTAGGAGTGACCGTCACGAGCTCTATCTAGATCTTACTTCTGCCACAGATTACTTATATAATTGTGAGCAAGTCACTTCACCTCTGTGCCTCAACTTTCCCATCTGTAAGACAGGAACAGTATTTGGAGACTGTAAAGCAAAATTCATTAATGTTGAAGTGCTTTGAGATCTTTGGGAGGTGTTATGTAAGTGCAAAGTATTATTGTGGGGGAAAAAGGTTAATTTGAAAATTGCTGCAGTGCATCAATGCACTTTGATCTCCATGGATGTATTCCCTTCATTTTGTTTAGAAATCCACTCTGAACTTTGAGGAGATAGATATAATTGTCATAGGATTGGTTATGTAACAGGCTTTTCAATTTTACTAATGAATATGCTGAAAGCCGAGATTAATCCTTTAACTTAACTTTTCTCCTGAGAGAGAACATATAGAACATGTTATTTGTAGTATTATCATCTCATAGGAGCCAAAGAGAATTGGTAATTTTATTAGGTGCCCACTGAACATAGGGTGACCATATGTCCCGTTTTGGCTGCGACAGTCCCCTTTTTAAGCCCTGCCCCAGACATCCCAACTTTTTTGGCAAACTGGGTATTTGTCCCATTTGTTCTTGCCCACTGATCATCAGTTGACAGAGCCGTCCCATCCATAGGACAAACCAGGGCAACTGCCCCAGGCTCTGCGCTTTGGGGGGCCCCACACTTTGGTACATAGTGTCCAGGATGGCCTGGGGGGTTAGCGGAGAGCCTGGTACTGGCCCCATCCTTCCCTACCCCATCCCACGTTGGAGGGACGAGGAGGAAGCTGGAAAGAGTTGGGATGGGGGCTTGGGAGAAGGGGTGGAACGGGGGCAGAGCAGGGCAGGAAGAGGTGGGGAGGGGGTTTGGGGAAAGGGGTGGAATGGGATGGGGCCTGGGGCAAAGTGAGGGGACTGTGGGTTGAGGCAGGGGTTTGAGGTGTTAGAGGGGGTATGGGCTCTGGGGTAGAGCTGGGGATGAGGGGCTTGGAGTGCAGGAGGGGGCTCCACGCTTGGACTGAGGAATTCGGAGGGTTGGAGGAATTCGGAGTGTGAGGGGAGGCTGTGGGTTGAGTCAGGGGATTGGGCAGGGGAGGGCTCTGGGGTGGGGGTGCTGGTTCTGGGATGGGACCAGAGATGAGGGGTTTGTGGGGGCTCAGGGCTGGGAGCTCAGGGTTGGGGTATGAGCTTACCTCATGCGGCTCCCCGCAGTGGCATGAGGGGGGAGGGGGCTAAGGCAGGCTGCCTGCCTGTCCTGGCACCCAGTGGTGCTGGAACATTTTTAGTAGTGGGGGTGCTGAAAGCCAGCTCCCTCCCCCTGAGGTTGGGAGCAGGGCTGTGTGTCCAGGAAGGGGGGTAGAGGGGACCTGAACAGAGGTAAGGGGTCTGATGCCACAGCTGGGGGAGAGCATGGGGCCAGGAGCAGAGTCCAGAGCAGGGGCCAACAGCTGGGAGCCCCTGTGTGGGGCCAGGAGCAGAGCCCTGGCCATGGGGGCAGGCACAGGGCCAGCAGCCAGGGTTCCAGGAGCAGAGACCTGGGAGTGGGGGTGGAACTGGTGTGGGGCCCTGGGGCCAGCAGCCGGGACCCGATCCACCCTCAGGTGAGGTGAGTTGTTGAGGGGTGGGAGGCCGGGAACGGGGAATAGGTGCAGGAAGTACCCCCTGCACCCTTACTTCCTGCGCCTAACTTGGTCCGACTCCTAGGCAGGGGGGGCCACGGGGCTTCACGCCCTGCTCTCACCCGCAGGCACTGGTCCCATGAGCCAGGAATGCAGAGCCGATGCTTGGTGTTGGGACAATGCGTGAAGCCCCATGGCCTCTTCCCCCCACCTAGGAGCAGGACCTACTGGCCACTTCTGGGGCACAGCACGGTGCCAGCCAGTATAGGCGGGGACTAGCCTGCCTTATCACCACAGCACCGCTGACCAGACTTAACCGTCTAGTCTGTGGTGATAACTGGAGCTGGCAGGGTCCCTTTTTGACTGGGTGTTCCAGTCAAGAACTGGACCACCTGGTCATCTTAACAGCTACACAGCAATTTCACATCCACAGCCCTGTGAGCCCAAGTCAGCTGTCCCCAGCCAGCTCTGGGTGTTCAACTGCTGTGTAGACATATTGTATAGTGCCAGTTGTGAGGGCCCTTCATACAGCTTCACTGTATAAGGTGTTTTCAGTCTGACATCAGTTGACTAGTGGTTAAAAGAGAGTCCATAGGCTCTGGTTATACCCATATTCAGCCCACCCAGCTACTTTCCAGAGTCCATAGGCCTGTCTCGTAGCAGACTGGTACACAGTGCTCAGTGGTTATGCGAGAGTCCATAGCAAACTCCCTTTCCAATTTGGTACAATCCACCAGAAGACTATATTTCCAGATTTTGTAATTTGATTTTAAATGTTCATTCCCCAAAAGGAGGGATGGGTGGGGGAGAACAGAAACAAAGAGAATGGGGGGAGGGATAACTCAGTGATTTGAGCATTGGCCTGCTAAACCCAAGGTTGTGAGTTCAGTCCTTGAGGGGGCCATTTAGGGATTGGTCCTGCTTTGAGCAGGGGTTTGGATTAGATGATCTCCTGAGCTCCCTTCCAATCTGGTGAATTTGTGAAACCTAAAAGCAATTACTAAATTGAATGGTTAGGGGCCATTTCCCCTAACTCTGCCCTTCCAAACTAGTGGGGTACAGGAGTCTGGTAGAGGGCAAATATACTGGTCACTGGCTGAGTAGTTTTCTGTTTCCTGAGTGACCAGAGCAGGGGCTGCACTAGAGTAATCAAGAACTTGCTAGAACCAATTAAGGCAGACAGGCTGATTAGAACACCTGCAGCCAATCAAGGCAGACTAATCAGGGCACCTGGTTTAAAAAGGAGCTCACTTCAGTCAGGTGGGAAGGAGCCAAGGCGAGGAAGTGCATGTGATGCGCTGGGAGCAAGTGGCTGTGCTGCTGGAGGACTAAGGAGTACAAGCGTTATCAGACATCAGGAGGAAGGTCCTGTGGTGAGGATAAAGAAGGTGTTTGGAGGAGGCCATGGGAGAGCCAGAAGTTTGTAGCTGTCATGTAGCTGTTACAAGAGCACTATAGACAGCTGCAATCCACAGGGCCCTGGCTGGAACCTGGAGTAGAGGGCGGGCCCGGGTTCTCCCAAACCTCCCAACTCCTGATCAGATACCGGAGGGGTTGATCCAGACTGTGGGGAAGAATCACTGAGGTGAGCAAATCTGCCAATAAGCACAGGACCCCAAGGTAAGAGGAGAACATTGTCACTGTATCAGGCGTGGGATCTGGTTTGCACAGCAGAGGAGGGTTGAATAAAAAAAAAGGGTTTATTTTTTTTTTCATCGCAATGGATGACTTAGTACAGGCATTGATACAAGCTACAGCAGCCCAGCAGGAGGCTACCCATGTCCAGGCGGCTGCCCAACAGGAGGCAGTGCGGCTGCAGCAAGAGACTAATCGCCTGCTGATGGACCAGGCTTCTCAAGACCAAGCTATGTTGCGAGAACTGGTAAACCAGGTAAAGACTCTTACAGAGCTGAACCGCGGCCATGATAGGACACAAATCATACGGGCCAGCCATTGGCCGCAGAAAATGATGCGGGAGGATGATGTAGAGGCATGCCTTCTGGCCTCTGAGAGGACAGCCCTACGGGAGGCCTGGCCTCAAGATCCGTGGAGTGGCATCCTTGTCCCATTCCTGTGTGGGGAGGCCCAGAAGGCCTACTATGATCTGCCTGAAGAGGCTGCAGCAGACTACCCCAGGCTGAAAGCAGAGATCCTGCCAGATCTGGGGTAACAACTGCAGTGCGGGCCCATAGGTATCATGAGTGGAGGTACCAGGAAACCAAAACCCCGCGGTTCCAATTGTATGACCTCATCCATCTCACACGAAAGTGGTTGCGAATGGAATCCCGGAGTCCGGAAGAGATACTAGAGGTTCTGGTCATCGACGGACACACGAGGGGACTACCGCCAAACCTTCGTGCCTGGGTAAGCCTGAACGAACCCTCTACTTATGATGAGGTTGTTGCAATGGTAGAGAGGCAAAGGACGGCAAGGGAGCTGACTCGACCAGTTAAGGAAGAGGCACCCCGAGTTAAACTAGCAGCACCAAGCCCTAGAGCTTGGGTGATTGGGCAACCAGGAGGGTCCAGGTGGAAAAAGAGAGGGGCTGAAGGCCCACCAGAGGCCACAAAGAGTTGGAGCACGGAGGGAGAAGAGGATAATGATGTTAGATTGGCCAAACCAAGAGACCGGGGAATGCCTAGGGCTCCATACAGATGTTATGCATGCGGGGAGTGGGGATACATAGATGCACAGTGTCCCAATGCTGAGGAGCTGATGCAGTGTAACCTGGGGAACTGGGCAGACCCATGCTCCCTAATCCACCTTGTGGGGGTCTCATTAACCCCACATATGTATACCAGACCAGTGAAACTAAATGAGGTAGAGACCACGGAACTGGTTGATTCAGAGAGTGCTATCATGCTTGTCTTGGGGAAGCTCATCAAGTGTAGTCAGCTGCTGCGGGCTAGGCGTATGGGGATAACATGCGTCCATGGGACAGTTGGTTATTACCCCACCATCCCAGTAAAACTCGAGATTCAGGGGAACACTACTGAGGTAGCAGCAGGTGTAGTCCCTAAATTCCCATACCCAGTGCTCATAGGGAAGGACTTTTCAGGGTTTGGAAACTTACTCCCAGTAGGAGGATTGGAGGAAAAGGGGAACCCAGAAGTTAGTGAGGCATCCACAATAGACTGTCAACCTCTAGTTTTCTCTGAAATATACCCAGATTTATTTTCCATTCCCAGACAGGGTAGAAAGTCAAAAAGACCTAACCCAGGAAAACAAGCCTTTCAAACAGGTGAGAGTGTCTCTTGATTTAACACCAGACCAGAAGAATGAGATGTCTGAGATGATCTTCCGGAACCAAGATGTGTTCTCGACAAAAATAGGTCGAACAACTGAGACACATCACCACATCATCATGAACCTTAGGGCCAGAATAACAATGAGGCCCTATCAGGTGCCAGCGGCCAAAAGGGAGGAAATAAAAACAGAAGTAAAAAAAATGCTGGAATTGGGGATCATCGAAGAATCCCACAGTCAGTGGTCCAGCCCATTCGTGCTGGTGCCCAAACCTGATGGCACCACAAGGTTTTGCAACGACTTCCGGCGACTAAACGAAGTATCCCAGTTTGATGCGTACCCCATACTTCGCATAGATGAGTTAGTGGACCGTCTGGGTAATGCCCGGTACTTGACTACTCTAGACTTGACAAAGGGGTACTGGCAGATTCCCCTTGCAGAAGATGCAAAGGAAAAGACTGCATTCTCTACACCAGAGGGTCTTTTTCAATATACTGTCCTTCCTTTTGGACTACATCAGGCCCCAGCTACTTTCCAGCACCTCATGGACAAGCTATTATGCCCACATAACAGTTATGCTGCTGCCTACTTGGACGATGTGGTCATTCATACCCCAGACTGGGAAACCCACCTAGAGAAGGTGGAGGCAGTCCTTGATACCTTCAGGTGAGCTGGCCTTACAGCAAACCCTGCCAAGTGCGCTGTAGAGTTTACAGAGGCCAAATATCTTGGCTACATTGTGGGAAAAGGTCTGGTAAAAGCCCAAGTGAACAAGTTGGAGGCCATCCAAAATTGGCCCCGACCACGTCGCAAGAAACAAGTCTGGGCATTCCTAGGTGTAGTGGGGTATTAACGACGATTTATCCCCCACTTTGCCACAAGGGCAAGCCCCCTGACTGACCTAGTAAAAGCCCGTGGACCTGATCTCGTAAGGTGGTCTGACGCAGCAGAGGAAGCATTCACAGACCTAAGGACTGCCCTCTGCAGTAACCCTGTACTAATAGCCCCCGATTTCACCAAGGAATATATCCTGCAGATGGATGCATCAGAGGTAGGGTTGGGGGCCGTTCTATCACAGATGGCCGGGAAGGAGGAACACCCAATTCTCTACCTTAGAAGGAAACTCCTTCTGAGGGAAAAAAATATGCAGTGGTGGAGAGGGAGTGCCTTGCCGTAAAATGGGCCATGGAAGTACTGCGCTACTACTCGCTCGGGCGCAGATCTGTCCTCGTGACCAACCATGCCCCTCTTCAATGGATGCAGCAGAACAAGGAGAAGAACACAAGGGTGACCAGGTGGTTTTATCCCTCAAACCTTTCCAGTTCTGTGCGCAACACAGAGCAGGGAGCCGTTACGGCAATGTCGATGGCTTGTCACGTGTGCACTGTCTGGCATCCCAAGCTGCCCAAACCCTTGGTGTTGAGCAGGGGGGAGGGATATGTGACAGACCCAAACCAGTGGGGTACAGGAGTCTGATAGAGGGCAAATATACTGGTCACTGGCTGAGTAGTTTTCTGTTCCCTGAGTGACCAGAGTAGGGGCTGCACTAGAGTAATCAAGAACTTGCTAGAACCAATTAAGGCAGACAGGCTGATTAGAACACCTGCAGCCAATCAAGGCAGGCTAATCAGGGCACCTGGGTTTAAAAAGGAGCTCACTCCAGTTGGGGAGGGGGAGCCAGAGGAGAGGAAGTGTCTGTGAGGAGCTGGGAGCAAGAGGCACAAGGAGCTGAGAGTGTGTGCTGCTGGAGGACTAAGGAGTACAAGTGTTATCAGACACCAGGAGGAAGATCCTGTGGTGAGGATAAAGAAGGTATTTGGAGGAAGCCATAGGGAAGTAGCCCAGGGAGGTGTAGCTGTCATGCAGCTGTTACAGGAGGTACTATAGACAGCTGCAATCCACAGGGCCCTGGGGTGGAACCCGAAGTAGAGGGCAGGCCTGGGTTCCCCCTAAACCTCCCAGCTCCTGATCAGACACAGGAGGAGTTGATCCAGACTGTGGGGAAGATCACTGAGGTGAGCAAATCTGCCAATAAGCGCAGTACCCACCAAGGTAGAGGAGGAACTTTGTCACAAAACTCAATGGGCTAAATTCAGACCTGGCATGAGTGGAAGCAACTCCATTGAAATAAAGGGATTTTTACCCACTCATGCCCAGATCTGAATCTGGCCCACTGGTTTCCTTAGGGCTGAATATGGGTATAACCAGAGCCAAATTAAGGTAATCTGGAGATCTAGGCACATCATGAGACAGCATTTCACAGTGGCTGTGCCCCAGCAGCCCAGCACTACTTGGAGTGGCTGTCTGGGACAGCAACATGGGGCCCCACTTCTTTCCCACAGGAGCAGCAGCAATAGCAGGGGTCTCTTCCCTTCAGAAGCAGCAGAAGTGCTCTCACCCTGGCACGGCAGGGGTGGCAGCTAGGTCCCCCGCAGCACTCATTTCAGCAGCAGCCAAGGTATGTCTGCACAAGTGGGTGGATAGGCCAGTCCTGCTGCACTCCTTTTCCTTTCCATCCCTCACAGAGTCCTCTGCTGGGGTGATGCAGGCTCCTCACTCAGCAGAGTGTTAACTTATTGAGAGGAACAGGAAAGTTCACCCCCCTCTGAGCTATTGTTCTAGCCTGTCTTCAGACCCAGACAGATGTCTCTGCATGGGTTACACTTGGGTCACATTTTCAAAGTTTTTTTTGTTTTTAAATGAACGTTTAGAGTCTGATGTAATCACATGACTCCAGGAACTGGGGCCCTAACTGCGGGCCTTTAGTATCCCTGCTTTAATATGGCCTTTGGGGTGTAAATGAAGGCAAATTTTGGCCTTTAGGAAAATTTATCCTGAGGATTGAACTTGCAGATGGCATCCAACATTGCAGAAGAGCAGAGAAGGGGACTGCAGAAGTGATTATTCAAGGGACTCTGCATCTTCTGCATATTGCACAGCTTGGCTCCATGCCATCTCCGCATAGCCCTGCATGCAGGGTATTATTGGGATTGGTGTAGCCACTGACACCAAATTTACAGATATCTACTGGCCACAAATCCTCTGTTGGAAGGACTAAAACGGGCTGTAATAGAGACCATCAGCAAGCTGCACAGATGACCACAGACAGGAGTCAATTCTGGCCTTAGCCTCCACAAAGTTCCCTGCAGAAAGTTCTGGTATGTGTGAGGAAGGGCAACTTCACCCTTTGGGAAAAACTTCAGTTGAGGCTGCATGGACAGTATGTTTTTATAAAAAAAAAGACTAATGTTCTTATCAGAGCTTCACACAGATGGCACCTATAACATTTTGATTATTACAGTTTTTAGTAATTTGACTCTACTAATCTACTCATTTGTATTATACTGAGCTCACACCATGTGCCAATGAATACACTAGAACAGGGGTCGCCTACCTTTCAGCAGTGGTGTGCTGAGTCTTCATGTATACACTCTAATTTAAGGCTTCACATGCCGGTAATACATTTTAATGTTTTTAGAAGGTCTCTTTCTATAAGTCTATAATATATAACCAAACTACTGTTATATGTAAAGTGAATAAGGTTTTCAAAATGTTTCCGAAGCTTTATTTAAAATTAAATTAAAATGCAGATCTTATTAGTTTAGTCAGATCTTTGCCCTTGCTTTTCCTTGCTGACTTTTCCAATATCTGGTGGCACATACTTGGATACTTTAAGCTGCACACAGGCTTCTGAGTGATCAGTTGTTAACCAGCTGGAACCCCAGATCGGCGGTTGAGGTGAGTGGAGATGGCAGCTGGTAGGGCTGAACAGGGCTGGAAGCCTGGACCCTGTCTGGCAGAGGGCCTGTGCTGGAACTCCAACCGGAAGCAAGATGAGTGGGGCTGTGGTGGGGACCCCGGCTGGCAAGGGGCCAGCAGCCGGAACCCCAGAGCAGTGGCAGGCTGAGCAGGTCAGCCCACCCAGCTCTGGGGTTTCAGCGGTGGGCTGTGTCTCAGCCCACCCTGCTCTGGGGTTTTGGCTGCCGGCTCCTGCCAGCTGGGGTCTCAGCCCGCTGCCAGCCTGGGGTTCCTTCCCCCAGGCCAGCAGTGGGTTCTGAGTGGGACCGGCGGCGGGACCCTGGCTGGCAAGGGGCCAGCAGCGGGAACCCCAGAGCAGTGGTGGGCTGAGCAGCTCAGCCCGCCCCACATGCCATCAAAAATCGGCTCGCGTGCCATAGGTTGCCGACCCCTGCACTAGAAGCTGAAGTAACTTAACTGAAGAAAATGAATAACTGAATAAGCCCGGTATGAGAGAATGTACACTATGCTGTCCTGATGTAAATATTTTCAGCAGTTTGGAAGGATAAAATGCCTTCAATTAGAAAGGCCTCTCATTAAAATCAGATGGAATATACCAATATTTGTTGTGGTGTTCAGTCAATTGAGGCAAACTGTATAATGTGTTATAATTAAAGACAGCAAACTGTAATGAACCATTTTTTTGGTTTTGCATACCACAAGTAAACTTCTAAATCACGAGGTACAATTTCATTAACTGGTGCATCTCCAGCTTTAGACCTTCCAGTCTTTGTTCTCATTCCAGTGGGACAGAATGAATCCCAACTGGAAAATATTCCCACTTTTTTTATTTTATGGTTTTGCTGAAGAAAATCTAGAAACTCCTCAAACCATTCTAAAGAACCATCTGAATGAATAGGGATGGACTTAAGCACTTGCTCACAGTTAAGCATGTGTAACTTAAATACTATTTTAAAACTCCATGTATATAATGATGACCTTTCACTAGTGAGGATTTAGTTTAGATTTTATATTGATTCACTGCAATTCAGTTTTTAGCATACAGTATTTTGAAGGATAAACAAAACAAATTATAGCATGAATCAAAGGATATAAGCAAAGATCCATTAGCCACATACATCTGCATTAGTGACTGCTGAATTTTTTCTTTTGTTTTTAACATGAAATAGGATTACTGCAGGATCAGTGTTTTATAATGAGTACATCTTCAGAACTGGCCTTCCTTCCTTTGAAAATAATGTTTGAACTGAATAATGCTTCCTTTCTTAGTCGAAAAATTATCATCATGGTAATTGAAGGCACTGTATTTTTAGTGATTCATGTAATCACTAGATTAGTTTTCCTCCAATGAAAATATTCTTTCAGACAAAAAAGATGTTTTTGTTATTGTAAACATTCATGCTCAGTCACTTTATTGCAATGCTGTATTACCTGTCTGGCTTTTTATCTCTTAGATGTTTATGGCCTGGTATTATGGCCTTTCTTTTTTATTCTAATCTATAAAAGGTAAGATTTTTGTAATGTTTAGCTTGCCTGTTCTAAAATAGTCAAACTTGAAATCAAGATTACAGAGTATGACCTTAATTTTTAAAAGGCTAGTCATTCTAGTACTGATTCTTCAGCTGCTGACTCTTAAGAAATTGACTTTTTTTAAATAAATGTGGGTTTGGATTATTTTCTTTTTGCATGGCTCTAAACTGAACTATTTAAACTATTCTACTTGCAGGCTGTAATTGGTCAGTAGCATCTGACTGAATATGCTACGTTCAGAGTAGATTACTTTTAAATTCATACTTCAAACGAAAAAAAAAGTTGAGACTTCAAAAAAAAAAACTTACAACTATCATATTTTAGGGAAGGTGCTGTGATGGACTTACAGAAAGGAATATATAAATTTATTTTAATTGTGTTTTTGCTTTACAAAAACAGTGTTGTAAATAATATTTAGCACGTCCATAGTACTTTTCATCTGTAGCTATTGAAAAACACTAGAAGGATTAAAAAACAGTGAAACAGGTAAAGATAGATAGCTAAACTGAGACAGTTAGGATAAAGGAGACCTGCAAGATAGAGGGATGGGGCAGAGGAGGGAGAAGAAGTGGTCTTTTTTGTTGCTGTATGTTATATAAAAAAAGCTTGAAAGGTCTCTCTTTAAAAAAAGGCTTCTTTTTCATATTAAAAATATTCTAGGCCTGAAACTCTGTGATTATTGGAAAATTAGTGAAATGGTGACATCTCAAGAGCCAAGAAAGGGAAAGTTGAACAACTGAGGGGGAAAGTGATTTCTAGTTAAACTGTTTTTAAAGTCTGATTTTAGTTAACACCTATATAATTCCAATGACTGACTAACATTATGGATAAAGGAATTTTTTTTTTAAATTCAGCACCTTTGTCTTTTCAATTAAGGTGTTAGATCTTACAGTAAACATTCTCTGATTCCTCCCAGAGATCCTTTAGCAAAAGCAAGGAAAACAAAACCTGATATTTTGACTGCTTTAAAAATAAAGTCAATCAGAAAAAATTGCTCAGGCCTCTTTTATGCACCATAAAGAAGTAAAAAAGGGATAAGTGATATTTAAGTGATTTGCCTGCAGTCCCAGCAAGTCAATGGCAGAACCAGGAATAGAACCCAGGATCCTTGAAGCCAGAGTCTGTGGTTAGAGACCTAGGTCTGTGTTCAAAGTCCATCTTCTTAAGAAACAATGAAGCTTAAATTTCAAAAGTTCTAAAGCAGAAAAGGGTTATTTAGTCTTTTCTAGCTGCTTCTTCCTCCTTCAGGGGAAAACAACCACAAATCTTTGTCTTGAACCAGTCCTTAGGTTTTCATTCAGCTCTTTAAACCTGTACTAAATGTTGATGAGCTGCAAGAAAAAAGACATACTAAGGAAAAGCATAAATGCAAATAGAATTTATGTGCATGTTTAAAAATAAAACCAAAAACTACAAATGATTTTTGTTACCTGAGAAGTCTGAACATGCAGGTTTGTGCAACCCTTCCTCTGTGCTAAGTAACCAGTAGGGTGTGGTCTGCTGAAGCTTTAAATCACTTAGGAGTATGCAGTGAAGCTTGTCTTTTCTACCTTTTGTGATGTCATGCATTTCCTTGTGTGGTACAACCAATAAGAGTTTTCTTCCTACAGAGATCAGACTGAAAGGTAAAACACTGTTGTTCAGCAGAGATCTGCCAAAGTTCATTAATTTACACCTGCAGGAATCTAGCAGCAGCATACAATTCTGTATATGAATCAAAGACAAAGTAAGACAGAAAGGTGAGTTTAAACCATTATGTTCTGACTTTTATTCTTCAGTTGGCCACACATTTGTCTAAAAAACAAATATGAAAGGAACTGATCATGTGAACAAAACACTGTACTTTATTAGAAGAAAAGACCATTTAAGGGTTGATTAGTATTTCAGCTTTTATAATTATGAAGTGAAACTCTAACATGGCCGCAGCAGTGAATTTTTGCTACTTCATATACGTAGGGTTCAGTCTCTCCATAACTTAATACACTGATCATTTTCATACTCCAGAAGAGAAGACTTGTAACTTTTTTGCAGTGTAACAGTATTTCTTCCTAACTGCTTTTAAAATACTAATCTAGCTGATAAAGATAGTGGCAACTTTCAGCCACTAAATCTGTATGCCAGTTTTGTTTTGTTTTATATTTGTATTTTTCTAAGTAAACTTTCATCTGTGGTAAAGTATGTTAAAATCAAAATGATAAACCTTCAGATCAAAACGTTGAACTACATTTGAAAAGAGAAACTTTAATTCAATTTGTGTTAATTTGCTTTTGGCACGTATTGTCTTTCACTAGCTTAATCTTGCAGTGACATTTCAATTTAAAGCAACTAAAGTTTTTAATAATACACCTGCAGACTATGACCTTGATCCTTTAGACAGTTACATTTATGAATAATTTATGCATATGTTAATAGTCCCATTAACTTCTATGGGTCATCTGACCTATGTAAAATTAAGTTGTGCAAAAGTTCACAGGACTGGACCCTGTATTGGCACTTGGATGCTAAGGCCCAAATTTCAGCAAAATGTTTAAGAATGTACTTAAGGCCATCCCATCCCTGCAAAGCACTTATGCACATGTAGTCAAAGGGACTTTATTAGGTGCTGAAGTTAAGCAGGTACTTAAGTGTTTTGTTGGTCTGGGAGGATGGACTGCTGAATTGAGGTCTTGTATACATAGATAGCTCAGAAATATCATGAATAGAATATACAGAACACAGCTGTGGTAATTCACACTTTCCTTTAATTGGCAAGCAAATTGGTAACAAATTGTTCAGCCAGCAATAAAAAGAGCGAGACTGGCCTTAAAAGTTCTCACTGGGGAGCTACATTAGGTGATTAAATTTTATTTATTTATTTACACCAAATTGCTCTGTGGAATCCTATATAAAAATTGAGGGCCTGGTTCTGCCCTAGGATCTATTTGTATTTGCTCAGTCAGATTCCTGCAGTACAATACCAATAGCAAGGCAGTTGTTCCAGTGAAATAAAAACAGCTTTATCTGCTATTGTTAGAAAAACAAAAGCACTAATCTATAAATGGAATGCTAGGATTCACCATTGGGTTATATAAGGCATTTGAAAAGATGCTTTCTTTGAGGAGTTCTACAGTAAATACTCTAATCCACTTCTTTCCTGAGATGAAATTAGAAAATTCTTCTTAAGGAAGTAATCTGTTAGTAATTTACTATCCTAT
Source organism: Chelonoidis abingdonii (assembly GCF_003597395.2). Taxonomy (NCBI): domain Eukaryota; kingdom Metazoa; phylum Chordata; order Testudines; family Testudinidae; genus Chelonoidis; species Chelonoidis abingdonii. The sequence continues at coordinate 93,267,260 of NC_133773.1, forward strand.
ACTCTTCCACCCAAAAACTAAGAGTGTATATTTCCAAAAATATAAATTGAAACAAGCTGCCTGTTAGCCTTCTCTTGCCACCTGAAAATATTTCTGCCGCTGTTGTCAATTCTTTTTACTCGCTTGGGACTCATCTTGTTCTCGGTTCCACTAACATTAGTGCTATTTAGAGGATTGTTCTTTGCCTGTGTGTTTGGATGTTAACTGCTGCAGTGCTTTATTGTAGCACTGAGTTGGAAAAAGGGAGGTTCCTGACTCAATATCGTGCTTGTTTATCAAAGGAGAAAATTAAAATATTCTATGTGAGAATTCTGAAGTTCCAGTATCTCCCCCAGGATAACATTTTTGTGCAAAATGCCAATAAAGCGTGCACATAGGAAGAGATGATATATAAGCTTCATTTCATTGTAGAACATTCAGTTACTGTGTTGCATGTAAAAATATCCAATAACTCAAGCAATTCTTTTTCTAGCAAGAAAGCAAACAATAAGGGGATTCTCAAAGTGAGAGAGCTCTCCAAATTGTCTGTTAAAGGGATACTGTCTGGACTGACAACTCCAAAATGTGACCTATTTTAATATGACCCTGTTGGAGAAAAACTCAGTTCTTGCTTTTTGTTTGGGTGCAGCAGAGTCAGATACTTTATTCTGTTTAGCAGCTACAACAGGGAGAGAGTGCACTAGGACATAGGGTCTCCCCTTCTTAGACAGGTAAACAATTACAGCAAGCATTTATACTTTTGTTATAGACAATAATAAGCAACAGCTGCATTTTGTTTATACATAGGTCATCCTGATATCTTGTTTTTTCTCACTTAAGAGATGCCAGTCTACATATTGTATTATCTACACAAGGTCGAAAAACAACTTCTCACACAGTTCTTTTCCACTCGCCTCACACAATCCTTGCTTTTACAAATCTCGCGTTATTAGGGTTACAGCTAGCCTAACTCTGGCTAACAGAGACTGTCATGCATTAAGATCCCCTGTGAATCCATGTCAGTTTTTTCTGTACTTCCACAGCTCCAGTCCTGCAGACTGATCTGCCTGGCAGACCACTGTGCCCGTGCACAGGTTTATTGACTTCAGTAGAACAGACTTTTTTATAGTGTAAATAAAATCAGTTTTTTCTAGTGCAAATGGCTGTACACTGAAGACATGCAGAAATTCAATATTTTCCCAAGATTGAAATGCAGAAATAATAGCTTCACTGAAACTTCACCCAAAGAAATCAGGGGATGCGAAGCTGTACATCTTTTTCTATTAAATTCCGAAAACACACATTTTGATATTTTGCATGTTTGGCTTAAAAAAAATCGCCTGAAATCAGAATAAAATGTGACTTGAGGCTATCAAATGTGCATATGGAAACTTTCACCTTAAATAAATCTCAGAGCAGCATCTGCACTTACATGGCTATGATGTAGCCATAGTGGCACATAGAATGGACTTTCATCCTGCACACTTCCTTCAGCAAAAGTCAGTATGGGAGGACTTACAATTTTGAAGGATTTAAGAAACCTGTCTTCCAACCTTGTTTGTAGTTGACCTTATGCTCTATTTCCTTGACCTTGGCTCTGTAATCCATCTGTAAAAGCATAGCTGCTTTTTCATGTTGGACATGACCTCACCATTGCAGGTGTCTTGTTCTCAACCTGATGCAAGAATGTAACTTGCCAGGAGAATACTGCCAACAACAAATGGGTGCGCGCAGGTTTGGCTGAACCAGATTCTGCATCCCTTAAATCCCTATGTCTAAATACACACTGGATTCTGCTTAGCAGGAAACTTCATGAAATGAACCCACTGCAGCTTTCTGGTACCTATGACTGCCTCCTACAGATTTGTCTCTGACAGGGAATGGTTTGGCCAAAAATACAATGAAAGGTGGAATCTCATCCCTTCCCTAACCCTTTTGCTTCAGTGATGTGAACATCAAAGCCTATGAGTACTATTTAAATACTACTATTATAAAATATAGGTAATTGTGCTTTTTCTTTGGAATTCACCTTTAAGGCTGATTTTTCGAGTGCAGACATTCATAACACCAAAAATGTACTACACAGCTTCAGGACTACAGCAGTATTTTGCAAATAGAATTTAATGCTAGGAAATGTGTACCACATCCCTGTTCCTTGTAGTTCCATTGCGATGAGGTCATCTAATTGCTCTACAGCTACTTAGGAGGATATCAAGCTATAGTTTCTGAGAGGTCTTATGGAGCAGGATGGGTCTGAGATTACTGCAGATGGCTAAGCTTCATAGGAGGAAAAATAAAAATAAAAAATCCAAATAAACTTTGATCCATGCAGCCACTTTCACCTGATCTTGTGGCATGTGCCCATATTATGAATTCACGCTAATTGGTCTCCTCCCATCAGATTAAGTTGCACAAAATTGGTGTCCACACCCACAGAACCAGTTCCCAGAAGAAGATATTAATTCAGCCACAGTATCCACAATCTTCTTTAGCCATAAATTACCAGCATGTCCTGGCTGACAAGACAGAACTCTATTAAGCCTCTTCATTTTGAGAAGAATGTTCTGACTGCATTAATAGTGGTCAACAAAGCATGAATCTTAATTAGTACTGTGCTTTAGAGTGATTTAGTGGAGTTACACTTGCATGAAACAGATGTAAAGCAGTGATGAATCAAGTCCAGTGAGTAGTATCTGACTCACTAGCACTATTCACAGAATAAAGTGCTCCTCAACATGAGTAAATGTGGCAGAATCTGGCCCTGAGCAAAGTTTATGTGCATAAGTATTTTCAGGACAGAGCCTTTAGTCAGTAGCCTGCTGAATATAGTGGTTTATAATGGAAACACTTATGCAAAACTTAGCCATAGCAATTGTTTCTACTTCCACTATGATGCTTAGTGGTCTTACAGGCAAAATAGGCAATGTGCACTGTTACTGTGTTTTACAGATGAGATAAACTGAACAAGAAAGGGAGGGCTGTGTATCCAAACCCTGTGGGGATTAGAGGGAGTATTAGAACTCAAACCATGTTATTTGGGCCACTAGGCCACACTTTTGTCTCACCATTTATTCTCTTATTTTAAATGACATCTTACTTTTGACACAGTAATTAACATTCAGCCTAGCAGTAAGTTTCAGTTTTTAGAAAAATATCTAGAGGTTCATTCAAACTTTTTAAGCCATGACTCCTCAGACCATCTGAAGGCCTACTCCCACCCTTGTATTGACTTTTTTTGGAGGGCCTGATCCTCCAGCATATTCAGGCAGCGATGAGCTGCCAAAGTCTTAACTGGTTCCCTACTGGGTCTTTGGCAGCACTTCGGCGGCGGGTCCTTCAGTGCCACCGAAGACCCGGAGTGAGTGAAGGACCTGCGGGCGAAGTGCTGCCGAAGACCTGGAGCAGTGCCTGGTGAGTACAAGGCCCATGTGTGGTGTGTTGTGTTTTGTTGTGTTTTTTTTAAGTCATCCCTGCCAGGGCCCCATCGAAACTGTTCAAATTGGGCCCCACACTTCCAAAAGCCAGCCCTGCACATCAGGGTTGCAAAAAATTGTATCGGGGGCCGGGTAGAGAAGGCTGTGCCTCCAAAAACAGCCTGTGTGCCCTCCCCCCATCCAACCACCACCTATGTCCTGCCCTTGACTGTCCCCCTCAGAACCCTCAAGGGGGGCAAGCAACCCATCAACATCCCCTCCCCCGCTAAGGCTACTTCCCCAGTCAGCCTAGGTTTTTCTCTCAGCCTCAGCCCTCTCCAAGGCTGCTTTTACCCCTCCAGGCAGAAGCAGGGTGAACACCCTGCTACACACTGCCAGGAGCAGCAGCCACATCAGGGCCCATGGGACTGCCCTCACCCTAACCTCTGAAAACTTGTCTCCACCTTGAGTTTGGTTGCATGAGTAAAATTATTCTCTCCTTATTCAATACTAACACCTTCTCGTGTTACTGCAGTTAGTTGCTTATGCTGGAGAGCCAATCCCTGTATTTGAATTGGGAACAGAATACTATCCTGATCAGCAGACTCAGAGCTGGAGCTCTCAAGTAGTGTTGAGGTACAGACGGTGAAATCTTGGTTCCACTGAATTCATTCATAGTTCTGCCATTGATGTCAGTGGGGTTGGGATTTCACCCAGAATGTTTTCTTTGCTCAGGCAAGTCAACCATGAGGGTCAGAGTCTTAGCTGATGTGAATCAGTGTAGTTCCATTGCGGTCACCAATCTATATCAGCTGAGGATCAGGGCCTGAAAGTAAACAATATGCGCTTTTTCCCAGATCCAGGATCCAACAGTGTTTCTACAGTTATAACACAATGTGTGGTCTAGTGTGCATGGATGGGGAATCGGGACTCCTGGGTTCTATCCCTGACTGCTAAGAATTCATTGTGGGATGCTGGAATTCAGTTAACCTCTCTGCCACTCACCTGATCAGTCTGTGAAATGGGCATTAAAAAACCCAAGGTCACATGGGGTGTTGTGAGAATGGATTAAATACTATGTAAAGCATTTTAAGATCTGTAGAGGAAAGGAGTTATGTGAGTGTACAGTACAATTAATGCAGCATACTCACTGCTACAGTATTAATGCAGGTACCAATTATGTGTACTGTGTTTTATAGTTAAGCTATTACTATTATCTGATGGACATGTCATGGTACTGTTAAACATCCTATTTGTTGCCAACAAACGTAATAATAGCTGGCATTTGTGAACGTTTAACCCTAGAGCTAAGTCCCCTTTTCAGAGGGGACAGGGGCACCTAGAGGCCATATACCACTATCTTTCAATGCACTTTAGGGCTCCTAAATGCCTGTGTCATTTTTGAAAATGAGAGTAGAGCCTCTCCAGTCACTTCAAAGGTTATCTCTTGTTGAAATAGCAGTTTCGAGAAAATTATGGGAGCAAATTTAACATCTGAAACTAGAAAAAAAATCAGTTGACAGCATTAAGCTTCCAAGTCACCAATAGAAGACCCGGGACTGAGGGGGTTTGGGGAGAATGTGATTGTTCACCTCTCAAACCTAGCTCACCCTGTGCCCACTCACCCTTCTTCCCTTTCATAGTATCTTCCTCCCAGTTAACACTCTTGCTGGAACCCTTCTCTCTTTCTTTCCTTCCTTCTTTCCCCTCCTCATTCTACATCCTGGGAGTAATCATTCTGCAGTCCTGGCGTGTATTTTTGTTTCTAGAAACACCACTCCTTTATGCAGCATGAGAAGCTCCCCACACCAGTTCTACTTTAGTAGCACCTCTGATCAGTGCTCCCCTCTCCTCTGGAGCTAGCACCTCTGATCAGCGTTCCCCTTGCCTCTGGAACTGGCAGAGAGAGCGCCAGTCGAAGGGCTCACTACTGCAGAACCTGACAGAAGGTGCAGGAGCCGGATGAGGATGTTCAGCAAAGCTGTACGAGGAGAATGGATTGGAATAGATTCCTTTAAAACCAGGAATGAGTGCCATGGTGCAGCATGCCCTTGGGTGCTGGTTGTATAGGCTCAGTCCAGGGGGTAAATCTAATACCAACAATACACTCTGCTAACCCAGTCGGAGGCCTGAGAGAGGAACGTAAAGAGAGATTAAGACTATTGGTAAATCTGTATTAAGATTAAGACGTTCAAATTTCCATACATTTCCATTTCTTTTTAAACTATCGTAGCTTTCTAGTATATAGATATGGTAAGTAGGGTATGCGAACACAGTGTACAGTATGTATACAGGATACACAGCGATTGAAGGAATGTTCCATTGTTAGTGTCCAGGGTTATTAGGGCTAGTGGTTTGTATGGCATGTAAACATACAGTAGACCCTGGCTAACTGGACCCTGCTAACTGGACCCCTGAAACTCTATTATCAGAAGGTTAGTTATATGTCCTGGGTGTTGCTGCAGTTTTCACAGCAGTTTGGTTCCAGGAATCTGGAGCACAGTGAGCAGGAAGCCAGCTGGCTTCCCTACGGCCAGTCAAATGAGGACCAAAGCAGAGTGAAGCTGTCCACCCACCAGCTTTCCCTAGGCTTGCCAGCTGAACTTACTAAAACCCTCAATTATCCAAAGGTTTTAACATTTATTAGTTTCTGTAAGAGGGGCCACAATCCATGAAAAATATTAATATGGGTAGATATTTCATCCCATTTTAGGTCAGTGTGATGGATATGTTTATCTATAAACTATATCTATTGTAGTGTTGGGTCATCTGTAGTATTTTCTCTATATAAAGTGTATAGTTAGTAGAGCGGTATAAAGTTATTATTGGGATGATTAAGTTGGTGGCATTATCCCCAACTCACAAAGCCATGAGTGAGTCAGGCAGGTCATTCTAAACCAGTGCCAACACAAATATACTGCACATACACAAAATATATTTATGCCACATTTTAGAATAAAGCTACTTAAACCTTTTAAGAGGGTTATTTTGTTTGCCTGTTTCAGCTTTTAGTTTTTGGTATTCCATAAATTGGATAGTCTGCTTGGCTGAGTTACCCTGTCGCCTAATTAAGGCTACTTGATTTTTAGAATATAAGAACAGCCATATGGGATTAGACCAATGGTCCATCTGGCCCAGTATCCTGTCTTCTGAGAGTGGCCAGTGCCAGAAACTTCAGAGGGAATAAACAGAACAGGACAATTGATTGAGTGATCCATCCCTGGTCATCCACTCCCAGCTTCTGGCAGTCAGAGATTTAGGAACACCCAGAACATGCAGTTGCATCGCTGAGCATCTTGGCTAATAGCCATTGAGGGACCTATCCTCCATGAAATTAGCTAAATCTTTTTTAACCCAGTTATACTTTTGGCTTTCCAACCCTTGGCAACAGATTCCACAGGTTGGCTGTGCATCGTATGAAGAACTACTTCCTTATGTTTGTTTTTAAACCTGCTTCCTATTAATTTAATTGGGTGACCCCTGGTTCTTGTTATGAGAAGGAGTAAATAACACTTCCTTATTTACTTCCTCCACACCAGTCATGATTTTATAGACCTCTACCATATTGCCCCTTAGTTACCTCTTTTCCAAGCTGCAAAGTCCCAGTCTTATTAATCTCGCCTCATATGGAAGCTGTTCCATAACCCTAAACATTTTTGTTGCTCTTTTCTGAACCTCTTCCAATTCCAATATATTTTTTGAGATGGAATGACCAAAACAGCACACAATATTCAAGGTGTGGGTATGGATTTAGATGGTGGCCTGATGATATTTTCTGTCTTATTATCTATCCCTTAATGGTTCCTAACATAGTTAGCTTTTTTTGACTTCTGCTACAGATTGAGCAGATGCTTTCAGAGGACTATCCACAATGATTCCAAGATCTTTCTTGAGTGGTAACAGTTAATTTAGACCTCATCATTTTGTAGTCATACTTATATTTTCCAATATCAGCACTGAATTTCATCTGCCATTTTGTTGCCTGGTCACCCAGTTTTGTGCAACCTCTTTTTCCAGATCATTTATGAATATGTTGAACAATACTGGGCCCAATACAAATCATAGGGGGAGCTAGCTCTGAACACTGCGAAAACTGACCATTAATTCCTACCCTTTGTTTCCTATCTTTTAATCAGTTACTGATCCATGAAATGACCTTCCCCTTATCCTATGACTGCCTGCTTTGCTTAAGTGCCTTTGGTGATGGACCTTGTCAAAGGCTTTGTGAAAGTCCAAGTACATTATATCCACTGGATCCTCCTTATCCATGTTTGTTGACCCCCACCCAAAGAATTCCTATAGTTTGATGAGGGATGATTTCCCTTTACAAAAGCCATGTTGACTCTTCCCTGATATATTGTGTTCTTCTGTGTGTCTGATAATTCTTTTCTTTACTATTGTTTCAACCAGTTTGCCTGGTACTGAAGTTAGGTTTACTGGCCTGTAATTGCCTCTGTAACCTTTTTTAAAGATCAGCATTACGTTAGCTATCCTCCAGTCATCTGGTACAGAGGCTGATTTAAGTGATAGGTTACGCACCACAGTTAGGAATTCTGTAGTTTCATTTCTGAGTTCCTTCAGAGCTCTTGGGTGAATACCATCTGGTCCTGGTGAATTATTACTGTTAAATTTATCAATTTGTTCCAAAACCTCCTCTAATGATACCTCAATCTGGGACAGTTCCTCAGATTTGTCACCTAAAAAGAATGGCTCAGGTGTGGGAATCTCTCTCACATCCTCTGTAGTGAAGCCCGTGAGATGCAGAATAGTTTAGTTAGAACAAGCAGAATGTTTTTTAAGTCAAAGTGGTGTTAAGAACCTGCTGGTAACTCCTTCCAACACCATTCTAGCTATACTTTTCCTGTCCTCTCCCAGCTGCCTCGCCATCTGCCTTTTTCACTTCATTCTCCCACCCAGTCTCTTATTTTTCCCCCTATTTAGCCACTGAAGGCAGCCTGGGAGTATCCTGTGGGCCCATTTCATAGGCACCGACTTTTTCCTTTGCCAAAGGGTGCTCAGTTCTCGCTCCGCCCCCAGCCTGACCCTCACTCCACCCTTTCCCCTAAGCCACCACCTTTTCCCTGCCTCTTTCCGCCCCCTCCCCCAAGTGTTCCCTATCCACACTCCTCCTCCTCCTCCCTCTTAGTGCCTCCTGCTTGCTCAGGAGAGCTGATTATGGCAGCTGGGAGGGAGGGGGAGCAGTTGATCCATGGGGCCGCCAGTCTGCAGGAGGTGCTTAAAGGCAGGGGGTAGCTGGCTACCAGTGAGTGCTAAGCACCTGCTAATTTTTTTCCATGGTTGCCCCAGCCCTGGAGCACCCACGGAGTTGGCCCCTATGGCCCATTTCCCTATTTGGGAAGAACAGTAGAGCTTCTCTTTGCAGCTAAATGAAAAGAGCTGAGGAGCAGCTTGAGGAGCTGCTCCCCAGTGTGCAGGCGAGGGCCAGCCTGTTTGTTTAAAGGAGGATAGGAAACAGGACTTTGGATTACAGAGAGAGACAGATTTCCTTCCTGATCCCTGGTCAGCTGGAAACCAGTGTAGTGGCTGTGGAACACATTCTGCCCTGATAGGTAACTGGAAAATATGGGGATTTACCAGTTTCAGGCCCCCATAGATGGGGGAGGGGGAGGAAATAAAATTTGCTTTTAGCGTTGACGTCCTGGGTATAAAAATGCCGGAATAAAGCACTCCCAGTGGAGTTAAATTAATGAGCTGAGTGCATGTGAGAAATCCAGAGGAATAAAACAAATGCAGTTTATTCCAAGCTATTCTATAGCTGCTGAAATACAGAATGGGTTTTTGTTACTGCACAGTGTATCCAGGGGTTCTGTAGCCATCTGTATTCTGTCACACCAAAGTAACCAGGGGTCTTAATCAGTGGGAGCTGGGTAAGGCCATCAAGTGATACTGTCAAACCAGTGATTCTACCAAATAAAGACAACCATCATTTGGTCAGATGGCTTTAAATATGGTCATGTTACTAAAGAGGTTATCTGTCTGGTAAAAGTATTTTAGGGCTATCAACTAAACTTCAGAGTAATGCAATTAATATTACATAACTATTAATGCCACTATGCAGTGCAATTTAGTGCATGAATGTTGATGGCATTTATTATGCAATTAGGTGGAGCACATGTTTAGGAAGCATTTCAGGAGCTAATCATGATTGCTCACATGATCTGGCTTGAACCATATGGTGGACTTCCTCTGTATAGATAGAGCATGCATTTGTGAAGCAGTTAGCCTCTGTCTGTTGATTTTGCCACAACTCCTCCTTGTATTTGTAATCTTAGCTTGTGGTTTACTCATGGTACTGTCTGTCAAACGTTGATTTTATTGAACAATATAAGAAATAGGAACTTTGAATTATTTCTTATACCCGTGGTAGAATATTTTCAAATTATTGACCATTTAAACTGTGCAAGCAACACCACTAAATCTCATCAGAAGTACTACATATTGTCAAGGTAAGTCCATTTATATTTATATTTATCATACTGTAAGTAACAGCTATAGTAAAAGATAAACCACAACTTTTGTTTTCTCATATTTCTTTTCATTCTGTACCCCTGCTTTCCTCGTTTTCCCCTCCTTCACCCCACATATCTTGTTCAGGTGCTCCTAATATTCTTAAATGATGTATTTTGGGGCTGAAATTTTCCATCCAGGGTCTCAGAAGTTTAATTTTATATTTGTGAAAATGTCAGTAAAATCAGTTCAGGCATTTTGAGAAGGATGTGTGTACTCATGAGAGAGAGTATGTTTCCGTATGTTCTGATCAGAAATTTTGTGTACAAAACTCAACAAACCAATTTCTCCAACTTTGTTTATTTTCTACCTTTCAATGAGATCCACAAAGTAAGCCTTGTTTCAAGGAAATTGATTCAGTGCTATTTAAGTTACTTCCAGGCACAGTATGGATTTTGTCAGGTTTCATAGCTTGATCTAAAGCTTAAAAACTTGCAGGTAGTAACTTGCAGTACTGTGCTATTAGGATTTTTTTGCTCAGTATAAAGTGGCTTCAGTCACTGGGGGCACTGTGGAGATCCATGTTGATTGATATTCATGTTTGATTCCTGACGTGGAACAAAAACCAAAATTTCAAAATTCTCCAAGAAAAGGAATGGAGCTCTGGCTTTAGAGCAGTCTGCCTGGTTGATTGCCCTTGAGCCACGGACCCTGGAAGCCCTGGGATCCCTACCTCAGAGGCAGTCCATCAGGCAGACAGCCAAGGAGCCTGGCAGGCAAGCTGCCAGAAAACCAGGCAGATTTCTGATATATTCCGGCAGTTAGGGTTTCATTGGATTCCTGCCAGGGTCGTGTCAGAACTTTGTTGAAATTGAAAAATCTCTACTAAATGTTTTGATTTTTATAAATGGGCAAAACTTACAACAAAAATTTGTTGGAATTTTGCTGACCAGCCCTAGTATGCGTAGTAGGAATTGCGCTTTAAAGATCTGAATGAGAGAATATTTTATTGGCCTAAACATCAGGGTTGAAATATTTTGTTGCCCTTGGAGCAATGGTTCAGATCTAGGGAGGGTTGACTCAGCCTTTCAGCCTATAGGTAGATAAATTGAATTCTATGCAATTTACTGTGTGAATTTTCCAATCAAGAGCTTAAAAATGAAAGCACCCCTCTGTTCTTTGTAGATATTAAAGAGTGTGTGGTGCATATTGTAAGAGCAGGGGTCAATGTCTGATGGTTTTCTACCACGGTTGTACAGTATCCCAAATGCTAGTTGGCTGCTTCTATACATGCCTGAGGTACTGAGTTTGGGTGACTGAATATGCAAAGTATGTCAATATGAAAGGTGGTGTTTAAATGCGAAGGACCATTACAGGATATGTTACTGTGAAATGCTGAATTAGGATGGCCACTCACAGGAAAATGCTTTGTTTCATAATGAATGTTGCTTAATTAGAGCAATATTAGAACCAAATTAACTAGTGTCAGACCGTTATTCTGGTATTCAGCCAGATGTCCAGTAAGCGTGAAATTCTTAGTTGTGGTGTTTTTATACATAAGTTACAAAATAACTGTTAAGAGGTATGTCTTCCCGTGTACTTTATTAATTTGACCCTCTTTGGACTGACAGTGGGGTTTGAATCCTGGAACTACAGTGCAAAATGCATGGGTCATTACAATTTGAGCTAAATGAGTAACTCTGCATTAGCTGGCAGCTGTAATAAACTTGCACCCTCTTATGAGGACCAGCCACTAGGTAGGGACAAAGATCCACTTTTCTCTGGTGTTGGTTGTTCTTGTTTAGTCAAGGGCAGCTGGGTTCAGGAGTCATGAAACCAACTGAATCTGAATGATGGAGTTTATAAACTTAACTAGCAATTATTACTCCCCTTTTCTCCTTCATTTAATAGAACAAACATAGAAAATACCCAACAGCAACTACAAAAAATAAAAATAAAGGAAATTTCCATTTCAATGGAATTTAAAAAAAACAGCTCAGTATTAAGACTGTCTGCAATGACTAAAGTCAGCAAGCTGATATTTTCATTCAGCATTTTAGAACCATTCTCAGTTAGCGTGACTCTTTCAACTTTAAATATTTGTGTGGTATAAAGTTGTATAAAACTTTAAAAACAGAATAAGAAAAAAGAATCTCTTCTTCTGCAAAGCTTTCCAGTGTTAATCTCCTGGATGATACTGTCCTATCTTCATCTGCTGTTTATATCATTTTCCTGAGTATCACCTCAGTGTGTCTGATATCTTCCTGTTATTTACATATGATTTTTCTATGTTGTTTATTATTTATCTCAGCAAAGTTCAGGCTCTGTTGTGCTAGATGCTGTACAGATATACTAAAGGACAATCCATGAGCTGCAACATCTACACAGCTATATTTAGCATGCTAGCTGGAGCCCTGCTAGCGCAAATCTGTGTACCTGTGCTGGATGACTCTCTCCCAGCTGGAATATAGATGTGCCCTCTGCAAGTTTAGTCCTGCAAACACCCTCTCATGCAACTAGTCCTGTTAACTAGTTACAGGAATAAAGTTTTATATGATCAGGCCATTGGGGCCCAGGGCTGCTCCCATGTTGAAGACAGTAGCAGAATTCTCTGGGGAGAAATCCTACCCCATTGTAGTCAACAGGTATTTCCCTGTTTACTTCAGTGGGGCCAAGATTGCACCCTCGTTATTTTCAGTGATGGAAGATCTGTAAAGTCCTTGAGGAAGAAATCTTGAGTCTGATTATAATCTCGCAAATGAGATCAGAACGAAGCCCACTGTCTTTTAGCATAATTGTGAAGAGTCATCAGTGCTTCTTAATCATGTATTGTTTATTCATTGCAATTAATGAAAAATCACCCAATATTTGAGTCATTGTTTCAGAGTAATTTAAAATAACATTTTTCATTTAAACTTTTTGGTTAATTTTCACACATTTAAAGAGAAAATCAGTGACACTAGCTTAAAATCATGCCAGTAAAAAAGACATGAAGTGAATTATGGAGGTTGTTATGACAACACAATACTATAAATACAAACTACTGTAAACATCACAGACTAATTCCTCCCTCTCCTGGAGTCTTTTAGGCAAATGTTTTCCATACCTGAAATACAAAATAGGTGATAATATAATCTCTTATTAAAGGCTGGATTGTGATTGTTTTATCACATGAGCAGACTCAATGATTTAACAGGCCTGCTTGTGTATATAAGGTAATCACAGTTAAGCCATATAAGTTTAATTTAGTGTTCTGATTTTTTGCACAGTAGCAAGTACTTAAACTTATAAAAAAAAAAAAATTCTCCTCTCACCCCTATGGGTGGTATGTGTCTTCCTCAACCTCGGGTCCTCTACCAGAGGCCTGGGAGTTTGAGGGTTCTGCGCAGTATCTTAGCTGTTCCTAGCACTGC
>NC_133773.1:93284033-93298612 GCF_003597395.2 Chelonoidis abingdonii
GCATGACTCTCCTAGTTCGTGTCACTCTCATATTTGAGGTAGGCAGGTGAAGCGTTAGGGGGTCTTTTGCCCAAGGACCCCTACTGGAAAGTTGGGTACCAACCAGGATTTGAACCCCGGTCTCTCGTATCAAAGGGCGGTCTCCCGTATCAAAGGGCAGCGCTCTTAACCACTACGCTATCCAGTCGCTTATGGATGACTCTTGTATACATATGTGTATATATATATATATGTATACTTTCGACATTCAGGTATAATAGCCACGCACGTATTAATAATTGTTAACCAGATGAAGGAAAAGTGTACTGCATAACTATGGAAAATACATATGATGGGCCCAGTGGAATCTAGGGATGTGTGGGGTGTAAATTAGGACAGATTTTTGTCTCACATTTTCTGTTTGTTTTAACCATTTCCATAGTATCCATACCATTGTCTAATATAGCAAGAGATCAAGTCATTCCAGTCAGCACAATACTGTGCACTGAATCTGCTTACAAAGGGTATGCTAAAGAAATACAACCAGTAGCATTTCCCCTAAATTTAACACAGGTCATGTAATTTCCATGGTATACTGCTGCCTTCAGCCTCTACCACAGGAGTCAGCCAGTGTATCTTAACACACTGCCACTGTAAAGGGCCGTGTCAACTAGACTTGTTTGCAGTGGGTCTTGTTGATCTGTCTTACTGCACCAGGATGTGGCCTTAGGGAAGCAATGTCTCCCTCTCTGTTGTCACTGTGAAAATAATCTCAGTCACTTAGAAATATAACACCATTTCCAGCTGAACCTAATATGAACTGGATAACCCTTTTGCGTGGGAGAGAGCGAGCATGTTCTGGGGATTAGAGTAATAAATTGGGAGTCTGGAGAGCTGAATACTGTTCCTTGCTCTAACACTTAGCTTGCTGTGTGCCTTTCAAAAAAGAGTGCTGGGAAAGTTTTAAGGCTCCCTGCCTTACTGTCACCGCTCCTCACAAGAGAATGGGACAAGGGTCCCTGTCCAGAGACAGGTGATGGCTAGATACCTGAGGCCTGACTGGGCACTCCTGGGGTGGACCACAGAGCGGTGGAACATACAGGTGCAGTTATCCTGAAACTGAGAGAGTCAGAATTTCTGAAAATAGAGCCTATTTATTAAGGGGCCTGAATATGAATTTGCGTGCCGAACTTTAGGCACCCAAGTTTGAAAATCTTCCTCTTCACACTCCCTTGACCCTTGGATGTTGCAGTTCTTTAAATCTTTCCTCATAGTCAATCCCTCCAGATCCTAAATTCCTTCAAATATATCTAAACTTTTTGGTAATGCAGTGTTCAGAATTAAGGCCCCTATTCAGCACAGCACTTAAGTATGTGCTTAAGTGCATTGATTTCAGTGGGACTTAAGAGCACGCCCAAGGGTTGTTCTGAATTGGGGCCTATATGCAGTAGGCCATGGGGAAGTCTCACCAGAGTCTTAGACTGTTACCTCCATGCTCTGTGATGTGATACCTCAGAATGTGGAACCCAAAAGAGCTTTGACTCTTTTGGGGGGATGATTGAAGGTGGGATAGAGGAGTTTAAAAATAGAAACACAAAATTAAAAGTTACATTTATGTTTTTTCTTAATCAGTCCTGCAGCAGCTAGCTAGTGCAGCATTTATGGTAGGTAAAATGTACTCTTATGTAGAGAGAGATTGTCTGTAAAATCTTCATATAATTGGAGAAGTAAAAAATTGAATTTCATGTTTGTTGGGTTTGGTCAATAAGCAAGACTCCTGATGGTGCTTGGCTGTGAAATATTTATATGTGCATTTCTCTGTAGTATATAGTCATGCATCCGACGAAGTGGGTATTCACCCACGAAAGCTCATGCTCCAATAGGTCTGTTAGTCTATAAGGTGCCACAGGACTCTTTGCTGTAGTATATAGTGTTATGCTTTCCTATGGACCAATATATGTTTTTTGCATTTTTGTAAAAGTAAATGTATAGTTTGTGAAAGAGGCTGGACTGACAGCCGTGAAGACTGAAATTGCTTCGTTTATTCACAGAACAGTGTAGGATGGGCAGTGGCAGCAGTATGCAACCCTTCCTCAAACCACTCTAGTAATGTGCCTGAGACAACCATGATTTAGAGGCTTCATCTCTAGGGGTTGGAGGGTAACTAATTCTTCATGTTCAATCCCTGTTGCTTCTGGGACTGCAAATAGGGTGTCCAGATTTGGTGATGACACGTTGCCACTAGAAACTGGACTGAAACTGACAGCTGTTAAATAAAAATGCAAAAGGATCTATTCTCATCTCATGCTGGTGTAGATCAGAAGTAATTCTTTTGAAGACAGTGGAAGTATACACATGTAAATCCAGTGAAGGCAGATCATAATTTAATCCCTACAAATATTTTCTGGCCCAAAGATCCATCTTTCAGATCTCTATAAGGAGATAGTCTTACTCACTAGTTGTCGTTTGAATTATAATGTTTTATGTCTATTGTTCTTTTCTTTTATAGCTGAGGCAATGTATAGAAGAAGGGTCCTAAAAGTTTGTTAGTGCAGAAAAGTGCAGCTTATGATATGAGCCTAGTGATAATTCAGAACATAACTCTTTTTCTTTACATCTACTTTACAAGTAGCTTCCCATTCTGTGTTGGATTGGGTGGGGGTGGGGGGGATAACCCTTATTCTTAATGATATTTCTACATGCAGTGTCACGCTGCTCTGCCTTCACATGCTGCTGCTTTATCACTGCCAAGTTTTCCTGTAGGGAAAAAATAATCAGCTGACTTGCCTGCTTTAAACTCAGGTGCCTTAGAGAAGTTAAAGTTCTCAGAATCTGATTTTATGTTTTGGTTTTTTTTAAATGTTTTTAAGCCTTACGTTCTTGCAACCTTCTCCCCTCTCCTCCCTATTCCCCCACCCCACCCCCCTTGCAAGAATACCTTTTTTGGAGAGGGGATGGTAAAGAACAGCAAGAAAAAAAACATAAGTTATAGGGTTAACTCATTTTCTTATTTTCCTGCCCTAATTGTGCATTCTTTCTGTAAAAATCACTACAGCATTTTTTTTTTTTTACAAGGCACAGCACATCATTTGTGATTTATCTGGATGTTTTAAAACAGCCACCCCAGAATGTAATTATTTGGCTTTTTCCTACAGATTTGCTCTCTTGCAGAACTTGCTGATATTCTTCCAAATAGAGAGGAGTTTTTATTTGCTCTGTTTTGCATCACATCAGATCTTATCATGAGTCAAAAAGATTTGTCAGAAGAAGCGGAGGAGAGCCCTCAACCCTTATGTATCACCTGTGGCCAACCACATTTACCAGAAGAGAACCACCTGTACAGCTACACAGAAGAAGTGGATGATGATCTAATATGCCACATCTGCCTGCAAGCTTTGATTGAGCCACTGGACACTCCTTGTGGTCACACCTACTGCACAATCTGCCTTACAAACTTCCTAGTGGAAAAAGACTTCTGCCCTGTGGATCGCAAAAATTTGATTCTACAGTCTTGCAGAAAGTCCAACATACTAGTAAATAAACTCCTGGATAAGCTAATGGTTAGCTGCCCTTTCACAGAACACTGCTCAGAGGTTTTGCAACGTTGTGACCTTGAACAGCACTTTCAAACCAGGTAAGTCCCACCCCTAACCTGTTCTTTGCTTGCTTGCTTGTTTGTTTATCTGAGAAGGGACTGAAAGCAACAGTAACCTGAAAGGAGTCCAACACACTCTGCTTATAATGGACAGTTAATTTAAACACAGATTTCTCAAATTCAGCCCTGATATACAGCTCACTGTATTCAAAGGAGTTAAGTTAGGGCTAAATTTGGCCCATTCATTTTAGTATGTTCTTCTTCTCCTCACTACAACAAACAAATTCAAATACACTAAGTTCTTTTGGGCAGTATCCTGGGGCTGGTCAAGGAGGATATCTCCATGGTAAGTTGTACAGTAAAGTTTGTATCTAATAATCTAAAATGATCTTTGAGTTATTGGGAGTAGGGATAACTTAAATATTTTGTAGTTGCTGTGGGGGGGTATAAATTGCTTTCTCTTTCTTTAAAAGTTACCTATATATGAAACTGAGAAGAACTTATCAAGTAAAATGTTCAAAAGCACTTCAGGCCCAATTTCAGAAATGACTTTTAACACTTAGAACCCTAAATCCCATTGAAAGTCAGTGGCACTTAGGCTCCGAAGTCACTTTTGAAAGCGATACTTAAGCTCCTAAATTATGTAGGTACTTTTGAGCCCTTTACCTGTGACCTTCAGTGATGCTATCCTGCTCTATACCATCCGAGTATCTGACCAACTTTGTTTTGTCAAAAGTGAAAGACATTTGAAAATGTGGGCCTCCAACATGCATGTGCTTGTTCCTTGGTGTTTATGCAACCATAATTGGTGGCTACATATTAGTCACATGTACTTCTGAAATTAGATTTCATTGCTCACTGTGATGGTGTCTTAAAACTCATGATTTAACCACCTCCTTTTTTAAATTTCCTGGTTCTGATTTTTTTTTTTTTTTGATCAGCTGTGGTATGTTCTATGTTTTGTCTCTTTCAGTGGTTAGCAATGTCACATAAAGTTTTAACCTTTGGCCAGTACTCTTATCTGAGGCATGAAAAAAGTATTAATAGTGATAGCAGTGAACTAACCATGGTACTCTGGCTGTATAATACTATTGCGCAACTTTGCTGCTCCTCTACAGGAAGTGTATTTGACTCAAGACTCTGTTAGTTGGAAGACTCTAGTTTAGGGGTCGGCAACCTTTCAGAAGTGGTGTGCCAAGTCTTCATTTATTCACTCTAATTTAAGGTTTCGCGTGCCAGTAATACATTTTAACGTTTTTAGGTCTCTTTCTATGTCTATAATATATAACTAAACTGTTGTTGTATGTAAAGTAAATAAGGTTTTAAAAATGTTTAAGAAGCTTAATTTAAAATTAAATTAAAATGCAGAGCCCCCCGGACCGGTGGCCAGAACCTGAGCAGTGTGAGTGCCACTGAAAATCAGCTTGTGTGCCGCCTTCGGCACCTGTGCCATAGGTTGCCTACCCCTGCTCTAGTTCCACCAGCCTCTCTCTTCTCCGCAGTTCATGCAATTTGTATATATATTTTGGATACCTCTCAACTAGATCTCAGTAGAACTGCTGATTGTATAGCTATTGTAGGCTTCGTTGCAGAGGAGTCCTGTCAATAAACCTAGCAAAGACCAAACACACACACACTAACTTGGTCACTACAGATGCCCGAAAAAGCATCTACTAACATGTCATAGTGGATCAGAGACCTAAGAGGTAGAGGGTAGATCAGTTTTCATTTTCCATAAGATAATTAGAACGTGGTGTTTCCTAGTCATTATTTATTTTTGAATTTTAATGAACAGTTTTTATATAGAGGCAGAATGAGCTCTATTCTATGAAGTAAGTATAGGGCCAGAATTTAGGATCTCATGATTCCTAATATCCACTCTGATACTGTTACACAGTGTGGTGTGGGACAAGTTACTTCATTTTTCAATTTATCTCCATTTCCCCATTTGTAAAATAGGGATAATGATATTACCCAGCTTGCACAAGACGTGTGTTGTGCATGGTGATTTGACGTTTATAAAATACTAGCAAATATTATTGCAATGATAATTACCAAATGTCAGTGGCACTCGGCTTCTTCATAGAACATAAGCCTCTGGCCCACCTGACCAGGATCCATCAGAAAAGAGAAGAACTGGCTCAACAGCATGTGCCTACTTCCTTTCTCCGGCACTGTCTGACCAAGCAGACAACTTCTACAGGTGCTCCCCAAGGTTCCAGCTTGGCAGATCTGGAGAGAGTGGGCCTGTGGGGAGATAGTATTGGCCAATCTAGTGCTATCTTTCCCTGACCCCTGAAATCTGTGGGCCAACCCACACAAGCATGCCGTTCCCCGAAGTAAGAGTTAAGAGGAAACTTCATGAGTACCAGCTGGCTGAGTTTCCTTGCCCCTACACCGGAATGACCTACCTAGGGGACTTTCAAACCCTATAGTTGTAGATAAAGCGTATTAAGTGTTTAGATACAACCATTTGGTAATTATCATTACCACTCTTTGTTGCGTGTGACTACTTTAGTCCAGTGAGGTCCAGAAACCCGACTTTCAGTCTGAATTCCAATCCATAATAGTACAGGAGACAAGAAGGGCTGTGTGTGCTTCAAGCAAGGAATCTGTCTCATCTAGGCACAATGCAGATTGAAATGACAGTGTTCTGTTTAGCACTGGCAAATCAATGGGGTGGGGGGGAAGGTGTGTGATTCTGCTAATAAAGTAGTCTGATGCTCGTGGAGGAAACAACTCAAACCCAGACTGAAATCTCCACTAAATATGACTGTTCTCAGTGAATAAATCAAAGTGGATTCTATTAGTCATCAGTGTAGCCAGCTTTGCCACATTCTTGTATAAATCAGTCTCTGGCCGGTTCTTTTTCTCGGGGAGAAAATGAAAGCTCCCTCCTTTTCACAGATGAGATCGTTGGTAGGACAAGGTGAGTTTCCTGCGCATTTATGCTTGTGCTTAATAAGAGAACTTTAATTGCTTATACCTGGAATCAGCACAAACATGCATTAAAAACATTCTCATTTAAAATTAGTTATTTGTATTATTTAAAAAAGACAGAGAATGTGTGTGCTGGGTTCATATTTAAATTACCTTTGCACAAAAACATCTAGCTGAATATTGAGAATTTAGATTGGTTATTGATTCCAGTTCAGTCAGTTAAGCTCCTTTGTGGTATTTTACTTTAAAAAGGTGTGGTCATCCTACATTGCTTGCTTTGGAGCTGCAGGGGGCAGGAGGGAGGTTCATTTGGCATGTTGAGACTGCTACACGCTTCTCTGATGCAGTTTAGCTCATAACCCATCTGCTTCTAGCCAGTGATGTAAATGTACCAGCTGCTTCTGAAGAACCACTCTGAATACTGCAGGAGGCAGGTCTCTTTCCTGTGCATCAGCCTGCTCTGCAGCATAAGTCACTATCTCGCCAACCATGCTGTGCTGTCCCTAAACCCTCACATCTACCCATCTGAAAATCAGATCAAGTAATCCTCTTACAGGTCAATGATTTTTCAGCATAGCTTCGTTTAAGGGATTTAAATTTGATTCATAATGTGCTACCAATTGCGTTGAAATGGAAAGGCTCATTTAGAAAGGGTTTGGCTGACAAGCTTGAAGTTCTGTGTCCCATCAGCAGGCAGAGAAAAAGTGGGAAGGAGGAAACCTAGCAGCAGTGCCAGCCCTACACTGAAAATGAAGGCTCTTCTGTTACTGGTCCTACCTTGGCTAAGTCCTGCAAACTACATAGACAATGTGGGCAATCTGCACTTCCTGTACTCAGAGCTGTGAGTACTCACAGTCGTGCTGTTGTTGTGGTCTCTGTGTGTGTCTATGTATTCTTTAAATGGAGAAATTCTCGGTATGCAATACGTGTGTGTGTATAAACGACAAAGCATCTTGCCAAGGGCTTAAAACAATGCCACACACAGCCTGCATCTGATTGGAAGGACTAACAATAGCAATCTTCTCTAGTGCTTTCCACTTTTGAAATATGGAAGCGGCTGAGACAAGCTGAGTGAAGCAGTCTTTCTGTCTCCTTGTCAACTTTGCTTTTCTGGGCTGGTGTTTCTGATTGTTGGGGGTTTTTCGCCCCCCTCCCCCTTGTCTCCTTTTCTGTTCATAAATAGACTCAAACAGAAGATGAGAGTAGAGCATGGGATCACAGATACAAACCATTTGTAAATCACTCTGTGTGTGCGTGTGTGTGTGTGTTCTCTATGTAAATCAGCACATCTTTGGTAAAACACTCCATTGCTGAGAGCGCTTTCCCATACATAAATCACTTATGAGAGAAAAGAAATCCCCCATATTTGTGGTTTTTGCCTATAGCAGAATGTTATGTTCTCTATAATATTGCCTATTTTAAATGTAATGATCCACATTTATATCATCTGGTGTGTTAAAAACATAACTGACCTTGCCAAAGCTTACAATAAATACTCTGTCACTTCATGCGTGGTCAGTAAATGCTAGTTTAATTAAAGCTTAGACGCAACGGTAATAGGTGCTGTTTAAATGCAGATAAATATAGCAATGCATTACAAGAACATTAGCAAATATGGTCTCAAGTAAAATAAGTTATATTACTTTCAACATGTTGCTTGAGATGAATGAATGAAGTAACTTACTTTGCTAAAGACTGATAAGGTAACTACCCTTTGAAGAGGAATTGATAAGAACAGTTTTAATTCACAGGGTGTGTTTGTGGTTGTATTGTCTCTGCTCTCATACCAAATTCATAGTGTTTAAGATAACAAAAAGTCCCCTTTTGAAATTCTTGTTTGATGTGCATGACAGCAATTAATAATTCGGTAATTCTTTATGGTGCTTCTCAGGATTTCTATCTGCCATACAGTCTTTTTAAATATTAAAAAGAATGCGGCTTAGACAACCATAGCCAAAATGCTAAATTAAAATCAGGATTGTGCTAAGAATGTTCATTTAAAAAAAAATAAATCACTTAAGCAAAGCAAGCTAGAGAAAATCAAGCAGAAACCGGAGCAGATGAACATTTATAATGGAAAGAATGGCATCTGGGGCATCCAGTTTCCAGGAAAGCAAACTGATGAGACTAATCAGAGCTTGTGTACGCACATTCACGCTCACACACACTCTCTCTCTCTCTCTCTGCTTTTTCTTGGGGAATTCTGGTTCATTGGCTTTACAGGGATAAAGGGCTACTATATACAGTAGTTATTCATCTCCAATTTACATTATCCTTCCAGCCCACAATAATGTTAGTCATTCTATTTAGCTGTTCATGTAGAGAGACATGTTCTTTGCCCAGTGGCTCTGGAATTGGACGTGCATCTCCAGTTATGAGTAATGGGAGATGTTCATCTATTCCCCTGGGAGCTGGACTGAAACACAAACTAGCCACAAAAAAGTAGTTTAAATAACTGAGGATAGGGTATGGATTGTGTGACTGGAGACTACCAGTATTTCTTTAACATACAGGAGCATTGGTCGGTATCTTCTCTCTTTGACATAATTCAAAAGGACATCGGGCAGTTTGTGCTAGTTTTAGAATTGACTGCTGTAATTTTTCCTCTTTGTTTTTCCGTGTTGGCTGCTGATGGATACTGCACAGTCAGTGACATACTCTGTTAAAATACAGGTTGGATTTGAGGCCCATTGTAACATCAGTAGTTGAAAGAGAGAAATGCTGTTTTCAGTCCTGTTTAATCAGATTGCATGAATTTTTTAAGCCTGCTCGTTGCTTTTAGGGTTACTTCGCCACATTGTCCAGTGTGTGTTTCTGTATTCTTAAAGATTTGTCTGTCTGACAAATTCAGTATCAGTACCCTAGACAGTCTACAGGCTGTGTGGGCAAGTTTTTAACCCCCTGCCCTTTAGTGGACTAGGCTGGGGGAAGGCAATATTTTTAATCCCTGACACAGACAACAGAAAGAGTTAGTCCATCACTGCATGCAACAGATCAGCTTGTGGGTGTCACTGGGAATTACATTGCAATAAGTGGAAATATTATTTACCACCACATACACTTTTGAGTGCAGGCCAATGTAAGTATTGAACTTGGTCAGAACTCACTTTTTTGGCATCATCTGAGGGGGCAGGATTGGATAGGAGTGGCTGTCAAGGGAAGAAATTGGTGCACTCTGAGCATGAGTTGCTATTGGTGTGAGGCTAGATGAAGGTCTTGTGAATGTCCACATTAGGCAAGAGCTAAGGAATGAAGCAGTCAGGAGACTCCCTCTTCCTCCCTGTCTCTTCTTTTCTATATCACCCTGTACTACCATAATTTACTAGGTACTAAACGGCAAGAAAGCCAGGAAAGGGGCATTGAAGGTAGGAATGCCAGGTTTTGTTTTACACAACAGCAGAATGGATGATCTTTTGGGGGTGGAGATCGTGATACAGCCCTGATTTTCTTCTGGCCTCTAGAGAGACATGTCGAGCTATGGAGAGGGATTGGCTGTCCTCTTTCAGCAGAGTAGAGGAGGAGCAAAGATAGGGAGAAGGCTATTGTAGAGCACAGAGCAGTGTGCTCTTGTAGCCAAAAAAGCTAATAGCATACTGGGCTGTATTAGTAGGAGTGTTGCCAGCAGATCGAGGGATGTGATTATTCCCCTCTATTCGGCACTGGTGAGGCCGCATCTGGAATATTGTGTCCAGTTTTGGGCGCCACACTACAAAAAGGACGTGGAACAATTGGAGAGAGTCCAGCGGAGGGCAACAAAAATGATTAGAGGACTAGAGCACATGACTTATGAAGAGAGACTGAAGGAACTGGGCTTATTTAGCCTGCAGAAGAGAAGACTAAGGGGGGATTTGATAGCAACCTTCAACTACTTGAAGGGATGCTCCAAGGAGGAGAGAGCTAGGCTGTTCTCAGTGGTGACGGAGGACAGAACAAGGAGCAATGGTTTGAAGTTGCAGTTGCGGAAGTCGAGGCTGGATATTAGAAAAAACTTTCTGACTAGGAGAGTGGTGAAGTATTGGAATGGGTTACCTAGGGAGGTGGTAGAATCTCCATCTTTAGAGCTATTTAAAGTCTGGCTAGACCGCACCCTGGCTGGGATTATTTAGGGAAAATGATCCTGCCTTTAGCAGGGGGTTGGACTAGATGACCTCATGAGGTCCCTTCCAACCTTTTGATTCTATGAGAGGATGTCCCCTCTCCTTAGGACACATAATACATATTGCTCTCATTTTCTTCCAGAATATTTGACAGATGTTCAGTATTATTGGGATTTATTATTAGATTGAATTGCTCCATCCTGCAAAGAAGCCCTTGGGATAGTGATAGAAGGGCAAGCCGTGAAGTTTCCCTTGCCAAGTCTCCTTTCCATGTTCAGAGGAGGGCAGCAGTGTGGGTAAGGTGTTCAGACACACAAGCCCACACAACCCCTGACATCCATGCAGGGGGAGCCATAGGAGATCCAGGCCAGCTGCATTGTTTTGCAGATCCACTCCCTCTCCTCTACTTCCTGGCAAAGCAACTCAATGGATAACTTTTTTGCACTTAGATAAAACATAGTAGTACTGTTTACAAATGAGTCCAAGAAGCTCTTCTGAATGAGGATGGATTTCTTATTAATTTGGAAACAAAACATGTGGACATCAATGTAAATCATGTAATAACATGAAGCCATTTTACAAGAGCATTCCTTAAGTAAAAACCATAAACTACTTGTGGAGTCAATGTAAAGGCATCAAAAAATCTGGCCATGACTAAACCTGCTAGAAATAAAATAAGGGGATGGATGGTCCAGTTGGTGGGAATTACTTGACTTTTACCTCTGAGGAACTGCTTTCAGCCATGCAAGGAATTTGTTGGTTTTAGCCTAACTTGACCATTTAGTTCGGCTGGTTTGGCAGTCTGTGTGTTCAGCAGAGATCCAAGACTGGAGTAACAGTTGTCAGGATTGAGTGCTGTGTGGTAAAGTTTACACAGCGTCTGGTTTTTCCCAATGCCATTAATTGACCAACTTCAGAGCACCAGTTAATTTGAACCCAAATATTCTTTAAATCTTAAATCTTCAGTTTTATTGTTGAAGTCATGGTTTTTGACCTGTTTCTTGTGTAGTGCTGAAAGTTAATTTGCATTCTTTTTTGCCTTTGCATTCGAAAGTCAAGAATAACCTCACCAAATTAACTGGCTTGGGTTTCCCATTTCATTTTTTTTAGGATAACTATTTTCTTAACATTTAAAACAACACTCTGAGCTTTATGGGTTCTCCATTAAAATTAGTCCTCCAAAAGTTTCTCTTTCATCAAATTGAAAAACAAACACAGCTGTCTTCTAGTTTCCTTGGATACATTTCGTGTATTGTAAGCACAGTTTGGATCAAGCTACTAAGAGAAGGAGGGCTTCCTTGCATAGCGAGAGATGACGGTTAAAAATCATTGCACAACTCATTTTCATGTTTTCAATAAAGATCTTGTATCTGTGCATGCACAACTTGCCAATGCAATGGATAGGCTCTGATCCTACAAAACTTTACACATGTGGGCAACTTTGCACGTCTGAGTAACCCCAACATGAGTGAACTTACTCTTGATCCTAAAGGTTTGCAGGCCGAGGCCTAACTATTGCACTGGTTAATTTCTGCATTGTACATTTTCAGTGTAAGTATTTGTAGCATTGGCGTTTTGGGGCTAAGCTCTGCAAGATGCAGAGTATTTTGGCCCCTATTCAGCACAGCACTTAACCATATACTTAACTTTAAGAACGTGAGTACCCCCATTGAGTTGGGACTACTCACATGCTTAAATATAAGCACACATGTGCTTTACAGGATGGAGCTCTGATGGGCAGGAGTAAGCCCATAGTGGAGTACATACTCCATTCATTTTCATCTATGACAGAATTTATAAACACAAATCCCATTCACACATGGGTTGCTAGTGCCTCAAAAAATTGTGAATGCCACTGACTGTGGACACACAAATGGCCTGGGTCAGGAAAATTTGTCCCAGAATTAAGATTTTTTTTTTTAAAGAACAGAAATGTATTGCAGGCACAGGTTCAAAAGAAAATCATTCTTGAACAAAAAACACAAGAACCTTTAAATTGAATTAATAGCCCAAAACAAATTCAAATAACCCTATTTCTAGTGTACCAGAATTGGATGGATCACAAGAAAAACAAAACTGAGTAGCAATAAAGAGGAAATAGCTAATTTTTTGGACTGTGTTTGTTACCCTCAGATGTACTCTACAGTCTTGCAAAAGGGGCTGTGCTGGAAAGT
Organism: Chelonoidis abingdonii; assembly: GCF_003597395.2. Classification (NCBI taxonomy): domain Eukaryota; kingdom Metazoa; phylum Chordata; order Testudines; family Testudinidae; genus Chelonoidis; species Chelonoidis abingdonii. Next base: position 93,296,819 of record NC_133773.1, read on the forward strand.
TGGTGACTTTGATAAAAAAGCTCTCCAGTCTGTTTGGTCCTGTAGACTTCCTGTCTCTGATATCATCTTTGGGCCCCCGCTGATCTGGATATTATCTTCTGGCTCTAAGCCCTCCACTTAATATAAGCAGCTACCGCAGGATGGATGAGTAACAGGGGCTGGAAATTTTCAGCCTCCCTTTTTATTTCTGCCCAACCCCTTCACTAGAGCAGTACACCCTCCCATTAGTTATTGTTTCACCAAACTCCTGGGATCTCTTACAGTTTCCAGCAGCTGTTGTTGTCACTTCCCCCAGCTTGAGGGTGATGACCCCTACCTGGTGTCTGGCCCTACTCTCACTCTCCCTTTCATTCACCGTGGTGTCTCTTTCCATTCCTGGTCTCTGCTTAGTATCTGTTCTGTCTCCTTAACTTGATTTACCTGCTCTTCCCTTGTGACTCACCCTTCCATCTCTACCAACACCACTCTTCAATTGCTTTTCTTTTTTCTTGGACTTGCTCCTTTCCTCCCATCAGCAGCTCTCTCCTGCTGAGGGTGGAGACCAACAAGGGCAGATGCAAAAGTACAAAGAAGAGGCCGGACTGTGCAACCCTCACTCACATTGGTAAGGATTTATTCACACAAGGAGGCCCATTGAAAGCACTGGTGCTTCTTGCATGGAATAAAATGCTCACCAACCCAAATAAAGGTTGCAAAATCTGGTCCAAAATGTTCCAAATGCTTTAACTTTATTTAATTGGACTTAAAAAGATTAACGTATCAGAGCAATGCGTCAGAACTGCATGGTCAGAACAGCCGTGCAATTCTATTATTGCATCCTTCTCTTCCCCGTGCAGTGGGACTAATACTACTGAACGTCTAACCTATGCAAGGCCTGAATAGGCTGACAGACCCATCCATGCTGCATTAGTGGAAAATCACAACAATCATAACATTGTGCTGTGAGAAGACTGCCATTCAGAACACAAGCAGTGCTCCCTTAAATTGTACCTGGCTTAGACACCTGAGTTCCAACCGCCTGAGAAAGTCCTCAGAAAGATAGACCGTACATAAGTGGATCCAGCTTCCAACAGCATGTCTTGTTGTATGGTTGCCTTATGAAGAGAAAAGAAATAACATTTGTGGGGTTGAGCGAGCAGACCCCAAACTCTGTGTTGCCAACTTTAATGATATTTGATGCTTTACTTAAAGCCCCAGCTCCTGGACTAAATTGATTATGGGAGAATCTCTCTCCCCCTTTTTTTCCTCCTCCTTCTTTTTTAAAAGTAAATTGCTGTTCTTCATGGTTGCAGGACAAAAGTTTGAGAATGTGACCTCAGAGCTCCATGAAGGCTCAAAAAGCATAAGGAAAATGGAAAGAACCCCAAATTTATTTTTTTTATAATGATGTTGAAGTCAATCTCATGGTTTGGAGCCACAGGGACTAACTCACGATTTTTTAACATTTGGGGTCAGCAGTACTGTGCTACTAACTCGCCAAGATACATTGTTACAGACAATGCTACAGGGTAGGCAGTAGAGCAGAAAGGAGTGGCTTCCACTTGACACTTCCTTTTATAGGCAGCAGCAAGCCAGTCCCAGTGACTGACCAATGGCAGTCGTCCTACCGGGAAGGGAGTGCTCTCTGTTGGTGGATGGTGTGATGCAACCCAGTCATTAGGCTGCTCTTCAGGCCCTCCCCTGACAGTCCAACGCTGGTTCATATTGCCGGCAGGGCTGGCTTTAGGAAGTGTGGGGCCCAATTCGAACATTTTCGACAGGGCCCTGGCAGGGATGACTTAAAAAAAAAAAAAA
>NC_133773.1:93299537-93311915 GCF_003597395.2 Chelonoidis abingdonii
ACTGGCTGTGGGCATGGCGTGCAGAGCTGGCTGCAGGCAGGGGGAACGGGGCTGGTGTGGGCAGGGCAGGGGGTGCAGCAGAGGCAGCTGGAGCCCCATCCCTTCAAATAGCCCCCAAGCTCCCTGCTATCCCAGGGCTTTGGGGGCTATTTAAAGGGCCCGGGGCTCCCCAGCTTTTACCTCGCCCTGGACCTTTTAAATAGCCATGGGAGCCCTGGGGAATGCATGGGGGTGGCGGGGCTCTGGCAGCTATTTAAAGGACCAGGGTGGCAGAGGCAGCTGGAGCCATGGCCCTTTAAATAGGTCCTGGAGCCCCTCACTACCCCAGGGCTCTGGAGGCTATTTAAAGGCCCGGAGCTCCAGCCGGGAGAGCGGGGCTGGCCGTGCTCCAGCCGGGTCTCCAGCCGGGAGAGCTGGGCCGTGGGGCTTGCCGTGCTCCCGCCTGCACTTCGCTCAAGGGAGCGGGACCACAGAAAACCCCTGAGCAGATCACAGCCAGGGATCTGGGATAAGTTTAAAAAAAAAAAAAAAAGTGTCTAAGGCGCGGGGCCCTCTTAGGCACGGGACCCGATTCCTGGGAATTGGGCGAATCGGCCTAAAGCCGGCCCTGATTGCCGGTGCCACTTTTTGCATCCATACCCCTCTGTCTCCTTTTAAATGTGTGACTATTCAATGCGTTGAAAATCTAGAGTGCTATATAATGGCTAAATATTGTTAGTAACATCAGGTAAAGGCCATTTTAAAAAAAAACAATGTATTGGGCTACGTTTATTTCTAGGATATATTGCTGTTAACTTTGGGAGGTTACACTATGGACAACCACACTTGTCCTTTATAGATTCCTGTAAATCTCTACCAGGGAATTTTGCATAGAAGGCAGGCTGTAGTATCTAGAATAGTTTAGAAGAAAATGATCAAACTGTATTCTACCAACTGGTGCCTGTGTGAAACTCCCTTTTACCTCACTGGTAGCTGCAGACTACCATCTGAAAGCAGAATTTGATCTGCAGTGATGCTGTGTATATTTTCTCTGAGAGTTTCAGGAAAGGCTGATGTTAGGTTATGTAAAGTAATATACTCAATTTGCTCTTCATGAGACTCAGACCCAGTGGTTTTACTTTTGTGCCAGTTTTTGAGATGAGCATGTAGTACACTCAGCAGTTTGTAAGACCGGGCCATAAAATAGATCTCCACAAGTAAATACGGTAAAGTCTTTAAATGGAGGCGAACAAATGGAAATCATGTAAGTTGTAAGCTATAGTCCTTATGATCATTTTTTTTTAAGAAAAAATCTTTGAGATAATTGCTACCAGGCAAACAACTTCAGTTACTAATAAGAGAAACATATGGAAATGTGTTGGCTCATTTAATAAAGCAGCAAAAGTTAGTGATCTCTGAAACAGATGATCATTTTAATTTACATTAAACTCTCGGCATGATAGAGAGGGTTGTAAACCCAGGGTTGTAAATTCAGTCCTTGAGGAGGGCATGTAGGGGTCTGGGGATTAGTCCTGCTTTGAGCAGGGGGTTGGACTAGATGACCTCCTGAGGTCCCTTCCAACCCTGACATTCTGTAATCTTAAAAAAGGTGTGCTTCTGTTCCCTGAGCTGCTTCCTACCCCAAGCCCTCTTATACAGCTTCCCTGAAACCTGTGCTTAATACCACCTCCCTTTGGTTCTCAGGCCTCTGCTTTCCCCCTAGATCCTCCCAGTTTCTTCTTTCTCTACTGAACTCATCCCTCTTGGGTTGAGATGCTCTCTGTGGGTTTCTCTTCCCAGGAGAGTCCAGCCTCCCCACTGTTGAGTTCCCTCAGTTTCCTTATAAGGCTAGAGTGACCAAATGTCCCGATTTTTATAGGGACAGTCCCGATATTTGAGGCTTTTTCTTGTATAGAAGCATATTACCCCTCACCCCCATCCCAATTTTTCACACTTGCTGTTTGGTCACCCTATATAAGGCCTAGATACCTAATGATCCTTACCTAGCTCAGCCTCTCCCCACCCAGGCCAGGAGGCACTAGGGTTTCTATATAGCAAGTGTAAAAAAATCAGGACGAGGTGGAAGGTAATAAGGGGCTTATATAAGAAAAAAAAAAACCCAAATTGGGACATCTAGTCACCCTAGGAGGCACTCAGTCAGTCACAGGTGCACTAATTGGCTCTTACCCCCTGGGAAGCCCCCTCCCAGACAACATCAATTAGGATAAATACTTCTATAGCAACTCGCGCAGGTTTTACTTTTGGCTAAAGTTAAACCACACCAAACTGAAAAGGTAATGCCATAATTGCAGTTGGCACAAAGCTCTCTTTTCATGAATTAGTTATGTTGGATTTTTGTGTAAGTTGCCTGAAAAGACTGCATTTTTGCACACCCCTCTTATATATCCTGTGCACAAATGAAACCTAGGTTCCTCCCATCAGAGGCTAGTTCCATCATCTCCTGAGCTGGTCACCTGTTGGGGAAGGGACTGGAGAAGGAGATTGAGCATTGAAATGGGGCAGGAAATGAAGGGAAAAGGTGCAGGCTGGGTATTGCCAAGCAACCCCTAAAACTGTCCCTGTTCATCACCCTAGCTTTCCTTGCGCTAATTTGCATTGGTGTGGTACATAGGGAGGCCTAACTTGTGCAGCTTTGCTTTACTACAATTAACCCAGTTTATCACTGACCTTGGCAGTATGATAAGGATGATATTTTAATCTCGAGATCTTTCTCTGATGAACGGGGGAGAATTCTGCTATCCTGCAACACTAGGGATCAACATTCTGTCCCCAATATTTATTCCTCAATATAAGGTAAATGCTACTCAATAAATATTTCCGGTCCCCTACAGGTATGTCTCTCTTACAGTAGTGAAACAGAGTGGGGAGGGATGGACGTGTATGACCTTTTTGTAGAATCTGCCTTCAAGCTTGTAGAGCAGCAGAACAGCTGTTCTGTTTAGTGACCTTCTCTGTGAGTAGTTCTATCTTTCAGGGTTTAGAATTGATTTTCAGCATCTTGACGTGTGAGTGAATATCCAAACTGTTCCTCTTGAGCTACAGGTTGACTGTATGTGCAAAGACACCAACAGCACCAGATACAGAGGTGGAGACTTTATCCCAACATAAGTAGCAACATCAAGATAATAAAGTAGAAAGTATGTTTTGGGGTTCATTAGAGATTGTTTTGTAAATGAGGCATAATTTGGCCCCTTCTGCTGAATCAGCGCTATGGTGGAAATATTATGTATCACTAGGCTTACCAGGGTTAAATTTTTTTTAATCATTTTGATGGATAATATTGCTGTTTATTTTAAAGTAGTTTAGATTTTTATCAAATTAAATGTTCACAGTTGAGAGAAATTATGGAGCAGCCAATGTCACGATAATATACAAAGTAAATATCCTTAAATCAAACTCTAATAAGGGTCCAAACAGCATTTTTCTTACTATACCTATCTGTAAATTTCAGTTGTTATTGATGGAAGTATTTTTTTGACAGTTTGTATATGTATGGTGAAATTGACACTTACTGATAAAAATCTAATCCTTCCAAGCCTACGTATTAATAAAAAAGATGTAATATGGTGATTCGTGTATTTTAATCACAAAAGGATTTGAGTCCTGTAGCTGCGTTTTGTTCTAGATGATAGATCAAAGAATATGAAATCAGTTTTTTGAATCACTGAGCCAAATTCGTCCCTGCACCTCGGTGGAGTTATATCAAGGATGAATTTGGCTTATCATAGAAATGTAGGGCTGGAAAGGATCTCAGTAGGTAATCTAGTCCAGCCCTCTGCTCTGCGACTATGCCTAGAATGTACTGTCTGACTCATTGGCTGTTTTGACAACTGATGCAAACTGTAGAAAAAAACATATTCAGGAACATGCTGCTGGAATGGTTTGAGATTAAAAAGTACTACTATACAGAAGGAGCATGATTAAGATACCATAAACTCATCTGTTATAACCGATCATCCTGTGACAAAGTGTATGGAACCCACTGTAGCTAAGTTAGATTTAAGGGACTTGTTATTCATATATTTATCTTTCCTCTATGTTGGATCGTTTTGGTAATACCTTAACCCTCACTGACAGATTATGTCCTGCCTTCCCCAAGATCGTAGGCAGTCAGGTACTTTACCTATCATCAGGAGGAGTATTGCCTTTAACCACTGTAGCCAGGAGGCATATGTTCTCTTCTTCCTGTGCCAAGCCTGAGCCACTGGGGTTGACATGAGGGAGGTCTGTGGGGTTAAGATAGGATAGGAGGAAATCGGTCCTTTTTTCTCCCACGTTCTAGAGAAGCAGTCGTGTTGCTGCATGACTGCCACTGCTGTCAGAGCACAGAAGTAGCATTCCCAGTCAGAGTAGAATCATAGAATATCAGAGTTGGAAGGGACCTCAAGAGGTCATCTGGTCCAACCCCCTGCTCAAAGCAGGACAAGCCCCAGACAGATTTTTGCCCCAGATCCCTAAATGGCCCCCTCAAGGATTGAACTCACAACCCTGGATTTAGCAGGCCAATGCTCAAACCACTGAGTTATCCTTCACCTCATAAGTAAGTAGTCTTTGTCCATCGGGTGCAATGGACAGTGGATCCATGCACTATCCTGTTCCCACCCTGCCTTGGTCCACTTCCCAGTATGTCTTATGACTTACTGTATACGAGTAGCTGAAAGGCCATCCTGTTGCATCAGTGTGGCAGGTGGGCCAAGTAATCCACCATCTGTACAGTCTCCCTCATACAGTCAATAAAATTGCTGCTTGCAAACTAGCTGTAGCACAAGAGTGGTGATGACTTGAGTTACCTCTGATATCACAGTGATCTAGGATTCTTGGCATGGCATAGAGGCATGTCTTACTGTAGCTGTACAGCACGAGTGTAATTTGTGAAGTCAAAATGTCTCGGAACTCAAAAACTGGATAGTAACAGACCGCAAAACCTAGTGGTGATTCAACCTGGTGATACTCTGAACAAAAAGAGCTCTCTCAACCATGCTTGTAGCTCTTTCCATCACTTCACATTATTTTAGCTGCTTAGTTAATGTCCCAAGGGGAGTGGTGGAGGCTTCCTCACTTGGGACTTTTTAAACTAGGCTTTATGAAATGCTACAAACTGTACCCTATTGAACAATCTTGTATGGACGGGAGATGGCCTGGGTGATCCAACAGGTCTTTTTCATTGGTAACTTCTGTAATTCACAAGCGGCCCATTGAAGGCAATGAGTGCACTGTGCTCCTATTAGGTGGTGGTGAATGTTTGGGCTGAAACTTATGAGTAAGAAATAAAAATTGTTCTGCTTAATATTCTTAATAGATGCTGGAGCTCTTAGCGATGAGTTAAATTACATGCAGAAAAGCACACATAATGTGTACAGCTCGTGTTGTAATGCAACAGTTCACAGAACTGATTCTGCAGTAGCGTTCTGTGAAACAGGAATCTCAAGAGGTAGTCGTGACTTGCGTTGGCCAACACCCAAGAAGGGATCACCAGTACTGTTGGTTTAAACTCTTGGCAAGTATCTCACTGGTATACTAATATCCAGTTAATAGTTACAACAACAATCTTTAAGATTGCACTACTAGAGTCTTCATGAAAAAGAGAGTACAATTATCTTCCCTATGGATAGCATGAGTGCAGTGTTTAATTATCTTGCTATTGGCACTACTGTGGTTATTTTATCCTTGGAACCCATTTGGCGAGGGAAGGAGATTGGACGTGCAATCCACTTTACATTTAATTGTTTGCATAAGTACCTGGGGGGCAATTGTATTAATACGTGTAGCTGGTTCAAATTAGGAGGGGCCATTCTGGGTGCCCCAGGATTGTTGGTACACAGCAGCTTTCTGGCCATGCCCTCTTCATGCAGGGCTATAGAAGATGGCTATGCCAGCTCTACATCACCTGCTGACCCTCTGTTCTGCTGGTTTTTCAGCTACTATGCATTGTCATGATCCAAAGATCTGTCCCTAGGAATCTATAAGTATTTTCTTTGGTGCTGTGTTTCAATTGTCTGCAGTCCCCCATTTGATGTACTCTCTGTGTACATTTTACTTATCTTGGTCATTTCCAGGGGCTTTGAGCGCACATAGTTTCTAAGGGAGGTTTTCTGCTTCCAATTTCTCTGCATAGAAGAGATTGAATTCCAGTGCATTCTTATTTTATCCTTCCAAGGCATGAGTATAATGAGACTGGACAGTAATGGTTGCTGCATTTCACATTTATGTGCTGTGTCCCCAGCGATCTAAGCATCTGTAGGTTTGAAGGCATGTACTGTCATAGTCTTTGAATTCAGAATAAATCAGATGAGAACAGAGCTAAACAGGACAGAGCATTTAATAAGAAATATAGCGCCCATCTAAACATGCATTTAATACATAGAGCTGACAGAGCAAATAAATGTAAAGCCTCATGGATCTGGCTTTTTCAGACTTGAAGCCTGACTAATAGTAATGAGACCTGAATGAAGAAAGGAAGTTTGTAAAGGGAGGTTTAGGCCAAATGACTTTTTTGTACAGATGATGAACCATAATCCATACTAGACACTTTTGGAAAGCTTCCTCCGGCTCCTCCCTCTTCCCCATCCAATGTCCTGTCTGTCAGCTAACACTGGATTTCATCCCTTGTGCTCATTTTGCAGCAGTATTATGGAGTGCTTGTCCTAGCAGCTATTCAAAAAAATGCTTTTTAAAGATTTGTGATAGTCTCTTTGCTTAGTGTTAAAGTCAACTAATGGTTATGCAAATTTTGTTCTGTACTTGATGTCACCTCAGTTATTTCAAATTCTCAATAAATATAAACAATTAAAAAAATCCTAGCATGATGCTGGGTCTAGTGGTGCTTTCAGGCACCGGGATAGCTGGTAGTCAACAGACCAAAGATTTCTGCTTTACTGATTAGAGCCGGATTTGTATGCATGCTGTTTAAGGGCGACAGGGTTAAATAATATTTAGCAGTTTACTTAGGTCTCTACCACTTCAGAGTGTTTATAAACATTAATTAAACCTCTCAATCCCACTCTCAGGTAGGTAACTTTACCTAAACCTGGTATAGGTAGGTAGCAGCTTATACCTTAAAGATATTTTGAGTTAGAGAGAACATGCACGTGTGAAATAAACTGAGAGGAAAAACTTCCCTTTTAGTATCCTCGGATATGTCTTGTAATCTCCCCACCCCTTGTCCACCCCACAGTCATATCTTGCTTTGATTAGTTTAATTAGTGGCTTTCACTCCTTATCCTGTCTATCTAAAATGCTTCTGCCAAAATCTTCTTCCTCTTGTCCTTGCTTCAACTAAATTTCTGCTCCTCTTGAAGCTCTCCTTTGCGTCCTGTCCCTGTCTCATACCTCATCACATTAAATCTCCTTGTCCTCTCTTTCCAAGACAGTTAATGAAGGGTTTCCAAACTGCCCACAACTGTTGGTAGTATGACTACAGGGTAACAGGGAATGCCCCAAAAGAGTACACTGCACTTTGGCCATATGATGGAGGAGAGAGATACGAGGACCCTGGACAAATAATAGGTCTCCTTTTAAAATAAAAGGCCAAATTCTGCTCTCACTGGCACTGGTGTAAATCTGGAATAATTCCATTTTACTCAGTGCAGTTACATTGGCTAAAATCAGGAGTGACGAGTGAGGGGAGAATTTGGCCCTTGATAATAGTTTTGTTTGCTGTGAGAAGTTGAGGATGGGAGAACTTGAAATTTGTGCGTTCAGAAGTGTGACTCTGATGTGTTTGCGTTTGTGCTTCCCTTAGAAGAGACTGTTTTTTAAAATGAATGTGTGTATCTGGGGAGGGAAATCTAGCGAAAAAAGTGTGAGAATGGAGCAGGGAGTGGGTAGAGTGAAACTCAAACACAGACTGAAAAATGGAGCAGGGAGCAGAAGAAAGGCACATCTGTGGGCTTGATTCTTCTCTCACTTACACTAGTTTTGTACTGGTGTTACTCCATTGATTTTGGTGAGATGATTCTTGATTTACACCAGAGTAAATGAGAGGAGACACAGGCTTTGTGCATGCGGTTGGTTGAATATGTATGAACACACGCACACACCCTCTTTAAAGGGAGAATGCAAGCTTTATTTTAGAGCAGAGTGCCTCTATCTCCCTTTTAGTTTGAACAACGTTAACTTTTAAAAACAGAATCGCCCTTGGAGGTGTGGGAATGAATGAGTTTAAATTACATAAATAAAATGTCACAAACTCCTGTTTCTGCAAATCCTGTGTACCCAAAAATTAGCCATTTATGAGCTTCACAGACCTCAAACTCCATGAGCTTTTCCTTTCCCTAGTGAGGATGGCAGGAGTTAAAGCAATTCCTAAGTAGCTGTGAGTTCTTGCATGTTTCTGTTGATATTTATCTTTCCCTGTTAGAAACACACACCATATCTTTCTGACTTCAGACAATTTTTTGTTACAACTTAAGAAAAGTCCCTTTTAAATTTGATATTCCTGATAAAGTAGCACAACTGACTAAGAGTGGCAGAAAATGAGACTTCCCAATGCAGATCCTAAGATTCAGCCAAGAAGTACTCAGCATAATGATGAAAGAGGTGCTAAAATGCTGTCTCCTAGGCTGCTTTTTTTTTTTTTTTTTTAAATGGGATTATCTCCCCACGTACACACACTGCAAGTTAAGGAAGTTTGACAGTGGTTTAGATCAGGCTGCTCCTGCCTGTGCTATTTGCCAGTGACTCTTAAGGGACTATAATGGAAGCTGGAGGTTGCTGAGACCCGGGGTTGTGCTGGTCATGAAGGCAAAGCTGGTCCTAAGAGATTTGATGATGAATGGTTATGACTCACCCATGGAATCAAACTTGTTTTTAAAACTCTTTTCATTACACACAAAGTTTGCCATATCCAGACCTTCTTGAGATGCATTTTAAAGAAAAGAATCTCAGTATATAAAACATCAACTTGGAAACTTCTACTGTGGTGTCTGCTAATGATCTCCTGTGACACTTTTTTTTTCTTTTAATGCTTCCAAAAGAGAACAGCTGTTCCATCCAGGGTCCCTTGTGCCAGTGAAGCAATTATTGTTCTCATCCTCCTCTCCTCTGGCACCCTTCACGAAGAACGCTATTTCCAGGTCTTTTAAAATATTCAGATAGGACAAAAATTGTTCATTTTAGTTTTTTAGCAGACCTTTCAAACCAAGGACGCTTAATTAATACTTGGAATGAGCAAACTAGTTCAGATGAGCAATGATCCGGAAGTGGGACCTCAGATTCAAGCACCGTTGAACTTTTGGCAACATTTGGATGTAGATCCAGACAATGTGTCAGGTCCCCAGCTCAGCTAGCTTTCAAATAAAATAAATCAACCAAAGCCTTAAGCTAATTACAAATTCTAAAAGGCATGGATTATATTTTCACTGCCCTCTGTTCTTCCTGGTAGAAGTGCTGAAATAGCATGACAATGCTCTCTGTACAGTGAGGGGTCTAGGAGAGTTTTCCCCTCACTGTTAGTATTTGTATTACAGTAGTACATAGAAGCCCCACGGAGATCAGTGCAAGACTCTCTATACAAACACATAGTAAGAAACAGTCCCTGCCCCAAATGGCTTTCAGTCATAATAGATAAAACAAGCAGCCTGTGGAGAGACAGCCACAGGTAGGTAAAATGACTTTCCCAAAGTAACACAGCAGGTTAGTGGCAGAGCCAGCAATATAATCTGGGTCTGCTGAGTCTCATGCAATCTATTCAAATTGCTTCTCCTGGGCCAAATTCTGGCACTTTTCCATAAGTGCAACCCTGCATATAAGGAACCTGATATTAATCTCTGATCTTTTAACCACTTACGAATGGATTTAACTTCACATATACTAATAGTGCCATTCGCTTCAACGAGGCTACTCGTGTACATACACTTAAGCAGGTATTTAAGTGTTTGAAGGATTAGAACCTTAGAGGCTACTTCTGAAAATTTGAGCCCAAGTGACCTTCCCATAGTCACACAGCAAGCCAGTGGCAGAGTGAGAAGCAGAGCCCCTCTTCCCTGAATCCCAGTGACTTGCTCTGAATGGAAGACGAGATCGCCTGCTCATTGACACTGAATCATAGCTAGCATGGTGACTGGATTTACCTTTTTGTACAGGATGATTAAGTAAGTTCTTTAGTACAGAATGTTGACCAAAAAAAGTGTCTTCTAACTTAAGATTTTTTTTCCAGATCAGGCAAAACACCTATGTTAGTGATATTTCTCAAGATTAATCAACTGAGAGAAGATTGCAAAGGAAAAAAAAGAGAATAACCCCGGATTACCCCCATCAGAATGACCTGCTGATTCACTGTATTGTGGTGTTCACATGCAATCCGTTCTCAGGTATAGAAGACCCTGGGTAGGCCAGAGTAAGGAGATAAATACTTTCATTGACTTTCCAGTAGAAGTAACTTACATTAGATTAAATTTGATTTAAAAAAAAAGATTAAAGAGTTTCTGGTTTGAGATCACTGCTCTTAGGGTCTCTCCTATGTGATGGAGTTGGAACAAGTCTGACATTTAAAAGCACGTATTGGAAAACACATTCTGATTCTTGCACAACGGAGGGATCGGTGCAGATATTGCAACTATGAGATGCACACAAGCAGTAGTAGGTTCTGCATTCAAAGAAGCAAATCCTACCCTTCATCTGGAACACTAGATCCTCTTGCATCAAAGTCAGTGCACTTCAGCTGCCTAAATCAGGGGAGCAGAATTTGGGGAGATTGTGCCTTGTTGGGATGCCTCTGTATGTGAAACCTACTCACCAGTGGCTCCTTGCATGGCTGTATGCAAGGGCAGGTAGGGAGGACAGAGTGCCCCACCTTTTTGTAGATGTTATGGTCTTACCCTGCCTTACCCTATCGTGGGGAAAAGTGGTGGTAGAACCTGGAACAGTAGCTGCGGAAGGGCCTAGGGAAGACTCCACCCCATCTTCCCCCTGAGGATTTCCCCAGTTCCTTGTCAGTGCCCAGGGTCTTCTGAGGGACGACTTGCGCTTGTCTACACAGGGAAGTTATTCCAGAATAACACAGAGTGTGAATTTAAAATGCTTATAGCTAGTCTGGAAAAACAGTGCCTTTTTTCTGGTTTAATTTAATTGACTGCGATTAAGCTAAACTAAAGAAAGACACTCTTATTTCCAGAGTAAGTGTGTCCACATGGGGAGCTATTCTGGAATAGCTGTTGTAGAATACCTTATTCTGTAATAGAGAGACAAGGTGGGTGAGGGAGTATCTTTTTATTGGACCAACTTCTGTTGATGAAAGAGACATGTTTCTGAGCTACATAGAACTCTTCTTCAGGTCTGTGTAGCTCAGTAGGGGGTCTCTTTCACCAACAGAAGTTGGTCCAATATAAGATATTACTTCATCTACCTTTTCACTTTACTGTCCTGGGACCAACATGGCTACAACAACACTGCAGACAACAATGAAAATTATTCCATAATAGCTGTTCTGGTCAATTTACCCCTGTAGACAAGCCCTTAGTAAATAATACCATGTACTGAACACTGTAAACTGGAGTGGTAACTTTGGTAGAACTATTCGAGTTCCTTTTTGAAAGGTCTACTGTAATGCAAAGATCAAAGTCCACAGCTGTCTTTGGTGCATGATGTTGTAACATCCCCATTAAGCTTGTTGTGTTTTTTTAAAAAATAGCAGAAAATAGTTTCCTGTGAGTCCCTTGTTATGTTTACAGCCATTAAAATGTTAGGTATTTCTTCCCTTTTCCTCCTCCTCCCCCATATATCTGCCCTGGTAAACAAAAAGTGATGACTGCTGAGAATCTTCTCTCTGCCTTCCGGGAAGAGAACTCATTCCACTAGCAATTTAATACTGCCTAAACCACAAAAGGTACAGTCAGATGAAACTAGATTAAACCAAGGACCAAAGGTACAGGGCACTGCAAACAACCACAAAGAGAGAACCCAATGAACAAGTCATTAATATAAATATTTGAACTCATCTGTGAATTTGTTTAGTCTGTTCCCGGTGGTTAAAAACTTTTTATCCACCGGATTTGTTTAAGGGATGGGTTTTTTTCTGGAACTGAAGAAAATTTCCTATTGTAGCTGTAGGAGTATTACATATTGAAAAGCTGGTCAGTTTGGGTGGATTAGCCATCTGCATTGACAGGCTGTTACAGTAATATTTACAGAAAGCAAGCAAGATTTATTTTAAATATCTCTGGATTCAGTCTGTCAGCACATCCAATACCCACCATGTGTTGCAGTCTGCTGGACACAAGTGTCAGGCCAGGTCTACACTGCGACTTTAAATCGGTTTAATGGCCAATATACCGATTTAACGCTGTACCCGTTCACACGACGTCGTCATTAATATCGAGTTAAACGGCTCCTTAAATCGATTTCGGAACTCCTCCCAGACAAGAGGAGTAGCGCTAAATT
>NC_133773.1:93312816-93350923 GCF_003597395.2 Chelonoidis abingdonii
GGAACAGCTACCCACAGTGCACCGCTCCTGAAATCGATGGTAGCTTTGGACCATGGACGCAAACAATCGATTTCGTGATCCCACTGTGGACGCGCTAAACCGATTTTATTAGATCTGTTTTGTAATATCGGTTTAAGCTAATTCGAAATAATCGTGCAGCGTAGACGTACCCTCAGTGTCCCACTGGAGCTCTTAATTGTCACTGGAGCCAATGGCCTTGGATCACTTTGTGCTTACATGATGTGGCTAGTTCCTCCACTGTGTAAATTTTAGGAGGAGGTGAACCATGCAGTGAATGTGCTGTTAGAGTTTATTTTCTGAGCTGCTTACTCACTTTTGAAGGAGTAGAATCATTGCAATTTTAGGAAGGTAGAGTGTTATTGTTCTCCTTTCTGAGTCAGTACTGAACCAGCATCATTTCCTACATCACCTTGGTTTTCCTTGAGGGTCTGCCATTGCTGCTTACTAGACTCAAACCAGTTTAACTTGTGATGCTAACGAAATCATGGCCTGATGTGGTATGACCGCAGGCTGATAGACTGACTGAGTCACCAAGATGTCAGAACCTGTCAGAAACAATACACTTTGAAATAATTTCAAAAGTGTCTCACTGCTTTTTTTAAAAAATAATCCAGATCCATTTTATAGCAGCAACAAGGTAAAGCAGGATGTGAATTGCTAGGTAGTGTGACTGTGAGGGATCAGTGTACACCCAGAGTCTAATTTTGAAGCACTGATCTCTAAGTTTGAGTACTTAGTTCTGCCACTGGCTATTTTGGTGCTCAGCTGCACATTTTAGTTGCATGTTTGAGTTTCCAGATTCGGAAGAGAACACCCAAACTTTAGGTACTGAAAACTGGACTCACCATTTGGACATAATGCTATATTGTGTTTAAAAAAATCTTTTTAAATATTTCTCTCTCTCTATTTTTCTTTTCTGTACACTGTATTTTAATTGGAAAGAGAGTAAATGGGCTAATACAATTTGTACTGAGTTAGTATGGTGTCAGTCGCTTACCTTGGAATCTTTGTTAACTAAATGGGTGTACTTTAAAAAAAGACTAGTGAAAGTTTTTTTTTGTTTTTTGTTTTTTAATTTATAATCATACGTAAAGGGGCCGATTGTCTAACAGGCCTGAAGTGACTAAAGGAAAGGGAGGGGTGTGTGTGTGTGTGTGTGTGTGTGTAATATATATTCCCCAGAAAATCCTCAGTGTATGGAGGTGAAGAGTGGTTTCCAGGAGTAACTTTGATCAAAGTGTAATTGACATAGTGTTAGAGACTTTTTTTTCCTAAAATTGCTGTTTAACGTTTCTATAACATTAGCACTAAGAGCTCCAGACCAGAAACTGGCTTCCATTGTGCTAGGTGCTGTACAAAGGACAGTTCTAAAGAATCAGTAACTATTTTTTATCCATTACTTAATTTACAGTTTAACTGTAACTTTCATTCTAGGAAGCATGAAAGAAAATAAGCATTGCCAGCAAGATTAGGAATGTAAAGGGAAACCATCTGGGCAATTTAGGCCCAAATTTTAAATGTTTCAAACAAATGTTATGAATCCTAACTTCAATAGATGTGTTTCCATGACTTCTTAATTTCAGTAGTGAAGGAATTTTCTTTGATTAAACTTTACTAGCATGGTACAGTGTGTTGGGCACTGGACTAGAAATCAGGAGACCTATATTTTATTCCAAGCTCTGTCACTACTTTTCTCTCTGCAACTCTGGGAAAGTCATTTCATTGTCACATGCCTCAGTTTCCCCATCTATAAAAGAGGGGTACATATACTTTCTAAAGTGCTTTGTTCTATAGATAAAAAGCATAACTTATGAGCTTTACCATCTGCTCTGATATTCACTTTTCTCCCATATCTCATGCCCTCCCTTCTGACCTGATCCTATTCACATTAAAGTCAATAGCAGGATTATGCTCTCACTTCTTGGGTAAGTAAATACCTTATATTACCAACAATTCTGTTATTATGAAAAAAAATAGAAATTTAAAAGGAGAATGCATTTTGTAATTTTTACAGAGTAATCCATGTTACTTACCATGTAAGCTTTCAGTGGACTATAATCAATATACCTGTGATATTTGTACAAAGACTGAACAAGGGCTTCTCAAACCTTTATATTTGGTTTTGTCCTGTGTGCATTTTAATGGATGATCAGAATACCTCACCAAAATGCCACACTATTTCTTCTTTGTTGTTGTTGTTTTAGCATATTCCAGGGGATGTTTTTAATCTCATTAAACCATCACCAAAGGAGATTTTGCCTACCCAATAGGCATGAGAATAAAGGAAAGTTGTAATTCTGAAAATCAGCAGCTCACAATATCACACTTAACCAAATCCTCTTCCAGTGATAATCACAGCAAGAGCCCTGGGCAGTTGTTAGGACCGGATACCAGCATGAGTCTTTACTACAGTTAGATGAGCAAGGTCTGCTGCTGGATCTGTTAGGTCCACAGAACCTCCAGTGTGATGAGAAGTTTATTCCGTAATGTGACTTAATGTACTTTTTATTTCAGTGTCAATACTCATTTATGTTAAAAGCAATGAAACTAAAGCTATGTAGTAAGCCAGGAAATGTTCTGTTTCCCCCCTACAAGAAGCCCCTGCTGGTTCAGGGTTTTGTGCAAGACACTCTGTTTCATTTACATTTTAAACTGTTTTTGCTCGTTGTTAAAGGTCAGATCATGAAGTCAACAGGTCAGGAGAATTACTTTTTAAAGTAACAAAATGTCAAAAATGTATTTTTAACATCCTATGATGATCCTTTCCCCACCCACTCCTATCCACACACGCACATGTGCAACGCTTCCATGGGTACCTGAGTTACATCTTCATTTTTACCACCTTTTTATCAGAGGCCATTTTCTGACCTTTGCTGGCATGAAGCAGATCCTCTTTCAGAATTTTTAGTCTCTACTAAGATGCCCGGAGTGGAAATCTGAATACTTAGCCTGACCTAAAAGAGGCCTTGGGGGATCTGAGGGTTATTAAGGTCAGAGGCAAGTGTCACTAAATCCAGACTTCTGGGCTGCTATTTACACCTTTTGATTTGCTGGAACATGGTGTTAAGACAGTGTTCATTGTTTGTCATAATATGCCTGGGGCTGCTGTCAAAAATCTCCAACTACTTCAGGCAGCATGTTAGTAAAAATAAGATCCTGATTGGGAGCTCCCTGAAATTGGATGTGATGCTTTTATATTTCAAATCTGGATGCTTATATTCTTGTTTTATGACAACAATAGCTTAAAAACAGACATTTTGATCTCAGCTGAGTTGATGTGTTTGGTCTGTTACTTGATGGGTATTTTACTTGCTATAGCCAAGGAAATTTTATGTAAAGTATGTACAGAATTAATGTGATAAGATACAAAATATTAATCTGCCGACACAAAAAAGGTTGAAATAAAACTATTTACAAGTGCGCTTTTTCCATCCTGCCCCACACCACAGACAATAACCTCTCTCTCAAAACTAAATGCCAACACTGGAGAAGCAAAAATATGTTGCCACCCACTAACCTGCTTTAATGCGAGATGTGTGTTTTGTTATTGTTTAAAGGCTTTGATTTTTATAATCAAAACACAGATAAACCCACAACTCATTAAAAAAAACAAACCCTCCCCCTCCCTAATTTATTATTTGGCAGGTTTATGAGTTGTATTGGTACTGCTAGTGCCAACATTGTCTTCTCTGTTATACAGTTTTCTTACTTTTGAAGTACGGTAGAAGGGGAAGATCATGCTGAGATATTCTTGAGGTTTCTGGGTAACTAGTTATTGTTGTTTAAATATAATCAAATGATCAAAACACTGAACAACAAACATGAAAAATACATCAATAAATTAACAGATTTGTGGCTGCGTTTTAACATCTAGTACAGGATGAACCCCTCCATGCAGCCTGAAGAACACAGTATCACTATAGCAGATTATATGAGTTATGAGGCACATAATTGCAGTACTTTGGAAATTTCACTTGGTCTTCTCTTGTTGTTTTTGCACCAAACAACTTGATTTGGCCAGTATAAAAAAGTAGAGCCATTGTATAAAAGTTCTGATTTTGATTAGGCTCTTTTGCAAATAAAACATGGACCCCCTCAGTTAAAATCTGAAACCATCACAATTTTGAATGATCTGCCGTCTCACTAAGTGTGGGGCTCATTTGCTATTGAAAGGATTGTGTTCATCATTTTATTATTATAAGACAAACCTGATAGGCAGGATTGCCTACTTAATACCAGTGCTTGTTCTCTGGAGGCTCCTGGAAGGATTCAGAAACCAGATGTGAAGTTGACAGCTATTAATGGGGAATATTTAAGCATGTGGAACTGTCCAAATGCCAAGTTAACTCCTTGTGGAGATGTACACATAATCTACAGTACATATCTTCTATATTTAATCATTGACGGAGATGGGAATGTTCTAGCACTCTGGGACCACTGATGTTTAATGAGCAATACAGGCTTTCCATCATCCAATCTTTTGGGGGCAGATTTTGTTTAATTAGTGTTTTCAGGTCTTCCTCTTGAAATGACGTATTTGTCAGAAAAATCCTAGCTTTTATTTCATTTCTAAAATGTCTTGTAGAAAATGGCCCAATCCTGTGAGGTAATAATACAAAGTTCCACCATGATTGGGGTCCACAGAAGTTGAGGGTTCTCAGCACTTCTCTGGGTCAGGCCCATTAGCATATTTTTAGGATTGGTGGCTTGCTATGAAAGGGGTCACCAGTGCAAAAGTTTGAGAACCACTGAACTAAACTGTAGCTAGCAATTTAAAACTCCCCTTACAGATTGATGATACTACTACCATCAAATTGTTTCCTTTTAACTCAGACGACAGGCCTAAAGATAGGCATAGAATCATAGAAAGGACAATGTTCATTATCTCTTTTTTGTGGCCTTCACAATGGGCTGGTCTTCGCTTCAGGAAGATGAGGCTGCTACAATCGATTGCAACAAGGGTTGATGTAGCAGGTCTAGTGAAGACCCAGTAAATCAATGGCATAGCACTCTCCGGTCAACCCCGGTACTCCAGCTCCCCAAGAAGAGGAAGGGAAGTTGAGCAGAGAGTGTCTCCGGTCGACGCAATGCAGTGAAGACATCGGAGTAAGTCAACCTAAGCTATGTCACATAGCTGGAGTAGCGTAACTTAGGTTGACTTACCCCAGTAATGACAACAAGCCTAATGTTTCTATATCTTGTCGCAACACAGAAGTATTGCTGTCCAGAACAACCGAGGGAGAACACAAATCTGCAATTAACCTTGGCCACCGGTCAGTGTTCTAGTTACTTTGTGACTTGCCCATGCTAATCCAGGATCCTACTTTCCTTTCCAGCCCTCTTTTTCATCCATAAATCAAGGAGCTGAGTATTAGTCACAACAAGAGAGAAAATTAGTACTGGCATGTAGCTATTGCATGTCTCTCTCTCTGTTTGGAGAGCCAAACACGGCCATATGGAAAGAAAAGAAAGCTTAAACAAATATGATTTCACTTAAGCAGCCGACTCCATTCATGGCTAGAGAAACATGTTTGCTTAGTTCTGTCTTCTATTATCTCAGCAGTGTCATCGTAAGTGAAACAGGGATATTTGAAAGTGAAGAGATGCCACTGCAGATTTTATTGCAAGTTTGAGGTTTTTCTTCTTCTAGGGACAGTGTGTTAATCTGAAGTGAGATTGCTGGAGTCTTGCTGATTTATGCCTGCCACAGTTATTTAGGGTACAGATTTAGTGTTCACACTTAAAGAGCTTTGGCTGTCTTTTAACGTCTTCTGGTAGAATTAGAAGATGTCTTTCACATTAGAACACAGTGCCAGTCTGCCACACCTTAAACCTCGCCATCCATCTATATATTAGGAGAAATTGTTCTCTGAAACAAACCAGTTGGCTGGACCCTGTTAACTGTCTGTCTGTAGCAGAATAAACATCAGCGATTTGGGATGGCCAGAGAACGTGTGGTATAGTTTTAAGTAAAAGAAAGTACTTCGGCACCGATTCAGCAATTGGTTCCATGTTGGTGTGCCTCGTGCAGAGTCTCATTTTCTCCAGTGGAGCTTCATGCAAGTGTAAGGGTCTGCCCCTGCAGATCCATTTGCAGGACTGGGGCCTAGGTGTGTAATTAACTGAACCTTGGTCGCATGGTAAAAATACTCCGATTTCTAGTTTAGGGTTAGTCTGGTCTGTCTTGTTGCTAAGCAGTGTGCTCTCTGCTGTGAATCTCTTACATCATCAACTACCTGACATTGGTTTAAAACATAAAGTCCCTAACAATATTGTGACTTATGCACTCCTGTGTTCACACCCTGCATACTACTGCAATAATGTTGGTATAAAATATGCCTTCTGAGGTATCATTTGAAAACTAATAGCACACTGATTATTAATATCATTGTCAAATGCATGGGTTAACATTATGTATGAAATTATAAATGTCCCCTGTAGGATGTTACTAGAACATGTTTAAGACCAAACAACCTACCCTAGGTAAAGGTGATAAAGAGGTCTGTCCTAGACAAAGGATTGCAGGTTTACCTCAATTTACATATTAGCAGTAAACAAAATAATCAAGCTAAACTGGCCAGTGTTATCCTGAGCCTGAACTCGAGAGAGGCAGGAGACTGAATCCTCAGGAAGTGTTCCTCACTTGTAAGAAAGACAAAGACATCCCTTTGGGGATATAAAGAACAGAGAGAGAAACTCCTTCATTTTCCTTCACCTTAGCAATTTGATCTCTGTGATGGAAAGTTGGAAAGAATACTGTGGATGAGAGAAACCATCTTTAACAAAGATTGTGTCTTGATAGATTTTAGTCTTTTAGATGCTTGTTTTCACTTTAATTTGCTTGTAACCATGTCTATCTTTATCTTTTTTACTTAGTATCACTTAACTATGTCAGTTTGTTAACAAACTTGTTTTATTTTTACTATAAACCTATTCAGGGCTGTGTTTGAAGGGGAGAGTGTGTTTATCCCAGTTAACGAGCGGTAGTGTACTTACTCTTTAAAAGAGCAGTGAACTTAATATCTTCAGTGAATATATGGTGATAGGTGCTGTGCATTGCAGAGAAACATCTCTGAGAAGCTCAGGGGCTGGAGTACACAGGGCTGGATTTCCAATTAGGTATAGTAGGCACATGCCTAAGGGCGCTGGCATTCTAGGGGCACCTAAAAGTTAAAAATGGGTTAAAAGTTAAAAGGTTAATATGTACAGCTCCCCTGCGTGTGGCCAGGCTCCTGGCACTGGTTGGTGGCTGCCCAGTCTGTTAGGCTGGAGCAGAGTGAGTCAGCCTGCCTGGAGACTCTGTGAGGCGTGGGCAGGTGAGGTGGCTACTTGAAGGTATCAGGAATGTCCCAGCCCTTCCCAATCTCGGCCAACCCACTGCCTCTGCCCTGTGCTGGGAAGGGAGAGGGAAGGGCATGGCCAACACCCCATTCACTTGCACAGGCAGAGACAGAGCATGGCTGCCATGCCAGGCTGTGGGAGGGACAGAAGACGCGCAGGGACCACTCTCCATGTGGAGAAGTACAGTCTCCCCCTTGTACCTTGCCTGGGGCAGGTGGGCTGAGTACCAGACTGGGAGCAGTGTGCATGGCAAAGGGTCTCGTGCCTTTCTGGGAAGGCTGTGTTTATATTTCTTTTCATTTCATTTTTTAAGGAAAATACGAAGGTCAACTGTAGGCGCTGGGGCGGGGAGGGAGACACTGAAAAGATATAAATCTGACCCTGAGCCCACTAATTGTTTCCTGCTAGGCCAGGTTGGGGCAAGGAGAGCCTGGTGGAGTTGGCTGGTGAGGATGACCAATGGGGGTGGCAGGGATCTGACACATAGTTTTCTCTCCAATAAAATTCACTCTAGCTGAGGCAGAGGGGCAACGGTGCCTCACAGCTTTGAGTATCCCCAGCAGCATGTTACAAATACCTTCTGTAGTAATAATAAATACTTACTTAGCAGCGTCTGCTATTAAATCCTGAATCCTTGTAACATATCCATGACGTAGGAAGATAGTAATCAGAGATGGGCAAATAATTCAGAACAAACATTTTGTTTGTTTGATTGTGGAATGTTCACTGGGCGATTTTGCAACATTTTGAAATTGGTTATTCCAAATTCTTCACATCTGTTTTATTTCCTGAACAAATAACTTGTGAATGGTTTGTTGTCATGAGCAAAGCTGGTTGGGAATTTTTAACTGCAACAATTTTCTGACAAAAATGCCTTTTCTGCGAATCCGAAAATTTCCACAGGAAAACTTTCATTTTGGGGGGAAAGTCCATTGGGAATATTGACATGATGGCTCCCTGGCTTCTGCCTGGAACACTCTTCTAAATTTCTGTTTGGTGGAAAACTAAATGAACCGAAGCTTTCTAGGAGAGCAGCCGAGGCTGAGCTCTCTGACTTGCTGCCTCCCTGGCTCTCAGCCTGTCCCCTACCCCAGGGCCAGAGAGACAAGGGTGCACTCAGTACATGACAGTTTTTTTGCAGGAA
Source organism: Chelonoidis abingdonii (assembly GCF_003597395.2). Classification (NCBI taxonomy): domain Eukaryota; kingdom Metazoa; phylum Chordata; order Testudines; family Testudinidae; genus Chelonoidis; species Chelonoidis abingdonii. The sequence continues at coordinate 93,321,323 of NC_133773.1, forward strand.
AGGATTTCCATTTTCCAGCCATTTTCCCTGATCCACTTGTGATCAGGGACGGCTCCAGGCATCAGCACGGCAAGCGCGTGCTTGGGGTGGCAAGCCACTGGGGCGCTCTGCCGGTTGCTGTGAGGGTGGCAGGCAGGCTGCCTTTGGCGGCTTGCCTGTGGAGGATCCGCTGGTCCCATGGCTTCGGCGGACCTCCCGCAGGCGTGCCTGCTGAGGGTCTGCTGGTCCGCCGAAGCCACAGGACCAGCGGACCCTCTGCAGGCAAGCCACCGAAGGCAGCCTGCCTTCCGTGCTTGGGGCGGAAAAATGCCTAGAGCAGCCCCTGCTTGTGATGTAGACCTTTCAGGGCCCAAAATGGGGGCCCTGGTTCTCCACTCACAGTTCCCCTTAACTAAAAAAGGCAATGTCTGTCTGGGTGTTGGAAAGCAAGGATTTAGAGGACTTCTCTGAGGACCTTTTAGGGCATAAGATGGGATAGCTGCACCCAGTTTCCAGAGCACACAGGAAAAGGCCAGTCTGCTAGAAGGGGCTGCAGCAGTGAGGAAAGCTCTCCACTCCCTGAGGGGAGTCCTTACAAACTTAGGTACTTTTTATTTTGCTGGTTTTGTTGTGAGCCTTGTTTTGGAATAAGCAGCCCCCAAGATCTGAGGGCCGTCAGTGGACACATTTACTTTTTGCTGGCTCTTTAAAATACTTAACCGGGCCACTGTTCCTGAGAAGAGTTTTTCTTCTACCCCTTCTCCTTCTGTTTGAGAGAGAACTCTGAAACTGGCCTCTGCCACAGGAGGTAGGAGCCAAACTCTGAAATGTACACAAGGTGGTTAGATACTAAGGTATGTGGTATTGTTTCTGTTCCCCAATTGGATGACTTATGTCACAAGCCAGCACCAAATGAATTTCTAATATTACAATCAAATATACACCTCGCTGGAGATACATTTTTGGTGCATATTCAAGCTTTAAGACTTGCTTCTCCAGGGTATTTGTGTTAGGACCGCTTGACCACTTGACTGTTCACGGCAAGCAAACGCTAACGGGTCACTGTAGCGAGGGCCCCCGCCTCCCCCACGCTCCTGAAGGGAATAGGCCAGGGAAGCTGCGGCCCCGGGCGGAGGCCCTGCCACCTATCCCAGCCCCCCGGAAGTCAAGGGGCGGGACCGGAAGTCCAAGGCCCCCTCCACCTGTCCCCGCCCCCAGGAAGTCAAGGGGCGGGACAGGAAGTACAAAAGCCCGGCCCCAGCCCTCAGTTAGGGGGAGGCTGCCAGAGAAGGCAGACGCTGAGGCCCGAGCTCCCACTGGGCCCGGCTTACCCCATGCCCGGTATCCGGAGGGGTACTGGCCTGACCTCCCCTGGGGCCAGTACCCAGAGCAGCCGGCGGAGCCCTCTGACGCTCGGCCTGTGGAGGACTGGACCGGACCGCCCGAGCCCCGGTACACCGAGGAGTGGACCGGACTGCCTGACCACCGGTACCCTGAGGAGTGGACTGGACCTCCCACCGCCAAACCTGCTGAGGAACCCATGGCTTGGGACCCCCGGACGATGCTGGCGAAGGGCAGGTACCCAGTGAGGGGGAGGTTGGAAGTGGCCCGGGGGCAGCCGACTCCTGTCTGGCTGCAGACTCGCCTGAGCCCATGTCAGTGTGTGTCGGTCAGGATCCCCCACTGACCGTCAGCGGCGCTGACCGCTGCTAGGGCCCCGGGCTGGAGCGCAGTGGAGTGGGAGGGCCTGCGTTCCCCCTGCCACCCCTTCAAGGGTGGCAGACTCCCCCTCCCTTTGCCTAAGGAGACCATCTGCAGTGGTGGCCTCTCGCTCAAGCCCTGCTGCAGGACATGAGCCTAACTGTGTGTGTTGCCCCGCCCTGCCCAAGGGTCTGGGCTCATATATACTGTTGCCTTATCGCTCAGCCCTGCTGCAAGGCCTGAGCCTAACTGTGTGTGTTGCCCCGCCCTGCCCAGGGGCTTGGGCTTATGTATATGCTGTTGCCCGTCGCTCAGCCCTGCTGCAGGGCCTGAGCCTAACTGTGGGTGTTGCCCCGCCCTGCCCAGGGGCTTGGGCTTATATATATACTGTTGCCTTACCGCTCAGCCCTGCTGCAAGGCTTGAGCCTACCTGTGTGTGTTGTCCCTCCCTGTCCAAAGGCCTGGGCTTATATAGACTCCTGGCTTCGTGCCCAGCCCGACCGACAGGGCCGGAGCCTCCTACTAACTGTTGTTGGCCCCCTCGGCACCCCAGCAAGGGACGGGCCCCAGGCCGATGAACTGCGGTGAGCCGGTGTGGCTCCCCTCCACCCCCCGTGTAGGAGGGTTGAGCCCCGGTCGTGCCCTACTACAGTCACAAATACGGTCAAAAGGGAAACTGCTTGTCAGTTCAAATAACTAGCCACCAAAAAAACTTGTCCTTTGTCGATCAGCTCTCATGAGTATTGAAAAGATGAGTAAGCTGAGGCAGCTTTCGGCCCAAGAGGGAATTGATATCAGAACCAGTGTCACGACAATTGGGATAAAACATGATTTAGTATTACAGTAACCATTTTTAATTCTCTCTCTCTTAAAAATACCACTGTTGTAAGCTGAATTAAAATACAGTACTGAAATGAACACACCAAGTTCTGTAACTTGTCTGCCTCCCATCGACACCTCTCCTGCATGCCCAAAAATATCTCCATAAGCCATTTCTATTTCATGGGCCTCTGTTCCATGTATTACAGTTTCCCTGATGCATACTCCACCAGCATCATGTACTGTATGTATTATGCATTCCTCTATGTGTGCGCCACATATTACAAAAGGCTTTGTGTCCCTAAGGACTTCTGCAGCTATTTCTGGGATTGCATCCTAGAGGGCGTTTATATGAAAGTCATCAGTTAACCTTAGCTATGAGGAAGATATAATAGTAACAGTAAGTAGGGCAAGCTCATTAGGCAATGATTAAAAAGCAGAATTCATTACAATGAACATGTTTGTGATGGCTGCAGTAGTTGGGTAGAAATGACGCTGGAGAAAAGTGACAGGCGCTGTTCCCTTGAACCCCCATGGTTCTGTGGTTAGTGTGTGACTCATTAAATATGGAATTACAGAACTCTTCTTTCTTCAGGCAGTCCTAGGAGTTTTGAAAGCAACTGTGTATGTGTGGTCCTGGTTCTGTCATATAGGATCAATCACACACAGACAATAGGCTCTGAAAATAAGTATATTTAAAATTGAAAGATATGTATTTTTATCTACTATGATACCACATCTTTAGCTACCCTTGATTTATTATTCTTTTTTTTAAAAGAATAAATGTGTCTGTTAACTAGTAATGGGCTGACATGGATTTGATTGCTGCCATGCTTAGGATTCAGGGTTTGGATTTTTATTTGTGAGAACAGGGTGGATCCGAATTTGGATTGAGCATCTAACCCCAAATAACAGCTATATCCATTGAACAACTGTCATCACCCTCTCCTGGGCCTCCACTCACCACTGCTATATTCTGGGTGGGACTCTCAGACCTCCATCCTCTCCTGGGCTCTTATGACGGCGGCTGGCCACTGCCTACTGTCTCTTGGGCCTTGTCTAGACCGGGGTGGAAAAGATGTGTTTTTTACAGTTGTTTGTCCAATGGAGTCACTTAACTCAACTGAGAACCCTACATAAACACCAGTGTAGACACAGTTTAAAATAGTTTAATTTTTTGATCTAAAGGTGTTAAACTGTGTCTCTGTTACTCTGAAGTAGGTTCAAGTTAGTTAGGTCTGGATCTGATGTTCCACTGTTGAATACACCCATACAGGCGTATTGATATTAGAAGTTCTGGCTCATCGATACTGTTAGCCCAAATTTGAAGTAGGTGCTGTCAAGGAAGAGGTTTAAAAGGAAAGAGGGGAGGGAGAGATGTCTTCTGCGGACAGAGAGGTGCTGCTACGCTAACAGAATGACAGCTCCTCTGACAGAGAATATTTGTCATGGTGAGGAGCTCACAAAGGCACTGTGTGTGTGGCTTTTTCTTTCACAAACATAAGCTGACACAAACAAGCTTTCAAGCCTCACACTGGTCTCTTTCATTAATTGCACACAAAGGACAGATTATAGATTTTGGTCTTTGATTTTATCAGTCACCTGCTATGCCTGTATCTTCCGTTTATGCTCAGTAAAACTACAGCTACCAACAGGCTGTATCTATCTAATTGTCTATTGTAGTAGATTTCTCAAGTAAAATAATAATTTAACTAATTATTCAGTGGCATCTATTCAATTTCTTTTAATTCTGTGAAACCTCGACAGGGCTGACATTTTCCCACATTGTTTGGTGTCTGTTTCATAGGTCAAGAAAAAGATTTAATTGCAATCGTTACCCTTGGTATTGTTAATCATTTGTCAGTGTCAGACACTCTGTTCTAAGCAGGTAATGTTTTAAATGCAACTTTTACTAATATATCCTTTTCCTTTGCTTTGCCTTAGATGTAAAGGAGCATCCCATTATGGCCTTACCAAGGAACGAAAGAGACGTTCACAAGATGACTCTCCAGACTGTAGTGCCACTTTAACCATAGCAGCTCTTGGCCCAGAGCTCTCCACAGCTGCAGCGATTGCCTTAATGACAGATGAGCCAGGCCTAGTTAATCCAGCCTTCAGCCTTGCCTCAGAAGACAACCAGTCAGGGAGCAGTTCTGGGGACCCCAGTAGGAGCAACCGAAACAGAAGTAAGAACTAACTAGGATGGTCTCTGAGGCTAGGGGGCGCCTCTCTGAAATTAACTTTGTCGAATGCTTTAAAAATGTCAGAAAGCAGAGAAACATGTTTGTTTTCTGTAATAACCCTTTTTTGTATTTGTCTTGTTCAGGCGTGCTCCCAATAAACCAATATATTTAGAGTGACAAATGCATTCAGCAATATCTTGAAATGAACCAATGGTTTTATGGGTATAAAATTTTCCCAGGGAAATGGAGGAGTGTTTGCCAACATTCCAAGATGATGAAGCTCAGAGGAGCTGGCATTGCTAAAACGAACCACAGTAATGAACTAGCCACACCAAAAATTCTTTCCCTATTTTTTCCTCCCCTGCCAAACCCCAGTGAGTGTAGCATATTGGAAAAATGCAGTATGACCAAAGGTAGTCATCAAGAAGTATAGCCAGTAAAAAGAAGAGTATAGTACAGGTAGAACTAGTATTTGTGGAGGCATGGGAGCCAAAAGGAGTTTGTCTTGGGAGGCCAGATGCAAGGCTACAAAGGAAAAATTTAAACTGAGTTGAATTAGAATTCCAAGACCAATGCTTTGGTCTTGAGAGCATGCAGTGGGCGGGCAGATGGAAAGATGGGGAGAGAGCACCAGAATCAAAGACCTTTATCATAGAATTGAACCCTGCTGTTTTGGTTCGGCTGGGGGTGGGGAGTTAAATCTGATTTTGGGGGGTTATGTACCACTAGATGGTGATGCACAGTACGCTTATCGTACTGAAAGATACAGAGTAAGAAGTGCCATGCATACCTATGGCCCTGTAGAAATCAGAAGAGTCTGTATTTCAATTATTATACATTTGTACTGTCTTGCTAGTCCCTTTTGCTCTTTTTTCCCCCTCCTTCATATTATTTTTTGCTCAATTTTAAAAACCTTTTAAAAAAGTTCTTTAGCCTGTTTTAGAACTGGGACCCCTTTTGGTTTCTCACCTCCCTAATTATTATTCGTGATCAGGAGGATGGAATGCCATATGGCTAGCATTCCTGACACTTCTTATTTTAGCCATTAAAATATAAGGCACTGTTGGAGTAGGGGGTTGGAGGGTCCACCATGATGGCTTTGCAGCAGTTCCATATGCTGCTTCCATAGCAGACTTAGCAACAGCCTCCAATTTCTCTCCTGCTGGCTAGTGGAACATACCCAGCTCATTTGTTGTGGCACTAGCCCTTCACCTTACAGGCATTTTCCCCTAGCCGATCCACGGTATGGCTTTGGCTTTGAATAGTGCTGTTCACAGGCCACTACCCCTGGAAAGTAATGCTACATTTATGGCTGGCTAAACGGATGGAGTTAAAGATCCTGGGGTACCACAAGATAGCAATCCTTCAAATTAAGCTTAATGAATTCTCAGGCCTGAAACTCTATTTGGGGCCAGATACAACGTAAGGGAAGCCATATGCAGCGAGGAGGAGAAGGAGAAGCAACAGCAGCCTTGGTGTCACCACCACCTTTGCCTTCCCTGCACATAGCTGCGGTTACAGAAATGACATGGTTCTGTTGGTTGTACAACCAAAGCTGCTGCATTCTATTTATTTTTCTCTCTCTGTTGCAGGTCAACCCTTCGAACGTTCCACTATAAGAAGCAGGTCTTTTAAAAAAATTAATCGAGCTTTGAGTGTCCTTCGAAGGACGAAAAGCGGCAGTGCCGTATCCAACCAGGCTGACCAGGAAAGGGAGTGTGTTGAAAACTGTCTTGCTGCAGAGGAAGGTAAGACTTTGTTCAGCCTGTGTATTTTTCTATATACCATGACGGGGTGGGAACCCCACTCACATGATGATTTAACACCCAGTCTTACATAAATAATAACAGAAGTACTGTATTGTGTGACTGCAGTGCCTGGGAACCTTAGTCATGGATTAGTTTGTGTTTTTAAAATACTTCATTGTTTTATTTTTTTAAACATGTAGCAGCCAAACAAGGAGAGGGAGAACTTAGAGAGATGTGGAATCCATTGGGGCTTTTCTGGCAACAGAACATGTGCTACAGAGACAAGGGTGGCCTAGTGTTTAAAACATGAGGTTGGAAGTCAGGACACCTGAATTCTGTTATTGGCTCTGCCCCAATTCACTCTGACTTTGGACAAGCCACTTATCCAGTGTGTGTCTCAGTTTCCAATTCTATAAAATGTGGATAGTACCTACTATACATCTCACAGGGGGTTGTAAGGCTTCATTGATGTTTTTAAGCGTTTGCAAGTCTGTAGGTGGAAGGTATTTTACAAAGGTAAAATATCATCATCAGTGTTCCAGCACTTATGTTTGATATTTGGTGGCAGAAGTGTGCTAAGATGGTCAGACAGGAGACACTGCAAGAGCATTGTGCTCTGTCATAAGGAAATAGGGAGAAGTTACTATATGCTATCGGTCAGTGACAGGGAGGGGTGGAAAATAATGCTTAGCACTTGATAGGCTCACAGCACTACATAAACATTAACTAATTGCTCTGCACCATATGCCAACCCCGCAGCCATCAGGATGGAGGGAAAATGACGATATCTTTGGAGTGATTGCCTAAATCAAGCTCATTATTTCTCTGCTCTAAACTTTAACGATGGGAACATGACACAGAATCTCTTATCCCCAGATCAGATACCCATTTGCATCTTGCTTAGGTCAATGTTTTAGGAAGACAAAGGGTCCAGTTCCCCATTGCACTACAGTCATTTGCACCTGAATACAGCAAGTGTAAAAGGCTGCCAAGTTAGAACAGTAGCATTTTACACCCACTTTGCACAGGAGTAAATGACTACACAAGGTGTATGGCAACAGAGAGCCAAGCCAACATCTTTCACCGTTTATCTGCTTGTTCCATGCAGAAAGCTCCATTTGGTTTTTGTATTTTTCAGTACTTATTCCACATACTGAGACATTATATTTATAAAGTGACTTAAAAGTTGGACTTATCTGGTTGTCATTTAACTCTAAATGCATAAACCTTTCTTTAAAGGTATTATGGTTCTGATCTTTGACCTGATGCCATCACTGATAACTTCACTGAACCAAGTAGTTTCACTGAAATTTAAAGTTAAAAATTGCAAGCAAACTTTAAAAAGCCTAGGTTTACAAAACTCTGCATGTGCTATTGCATGTGAAAAGCCATGCATGCATTTGATTATTCAATTTGCAGATATAGTTATCATAGTGATCACAGTAATTATGCATTCAAATGGCCAATCATACTATTTGCATGGACGTTACTAGAACTGTATGAACTTAAATTCAAAAAACTTATGCAGCAACTGATAGAGTTCTGGGAATCTGTCTTTAAATGCTCCGTTACATCTTGGAAACAAGCATGTAAACAAATAATTTCTTAGAATTCAAATACACCCTTCATATGAGTCTGTGATTTTGATCCTTGACAGTTCGTTACGGCAGGTCCTTTGTATAGGGGAGACTCAAAGGTTCTTGGTCATCTCTCTCTTGCTGGAGGAGAAATGGAATCCAGTTCTTTCTGAAACAATTGTAATCATCATGACAAGCAGCAGAACGCTCCAATTCTGTGAGATGTGGGGGCTCTTTCAGCTGTTCTCCATAGTCTAATCTACAGTCTGAATCTTGTTAATTGTGCTGTCACTAGGACAGACTTGGGAGATGCCTGGAGTCTGATAGCCAAACAGGTCATAGCTCTCTCCAGGCTGCATTTTCAGCCTGGTGCAGAGTCATCCTCGTTTGCTGAGTCTCTTGTCCCTTTTGGGGAGATTTTACCTTTTGGAAAGTGTGGTGCTGTGTTGGAGGAGATACCTTTCTCTTAGTGACCCATTAGCTTCCAGGCATTGCCTGTACCCTTCCAGGATCATCCTGACTGGTAAATATTGGGATGAATTGAATCCTGGCAGGATTCAAGATCTGGCTGGTTTTACCAGCATTATATTTTGTACCTCATGCTTTCACAGAGGTCAGCAGCAGTTTGGATGGTTTAGCTGCCATTATTATTTTAACTTTTTTTCTGTAGCTGTCAACTTCACTTCAATTTATTTCTAGACATATGTCCTGTGCCACTCAATGTTTAGTCAAAATGGGATTCAAAAGCCAGATAGTCTCCTGTGCTGAGCAGTTCTCAGGGCAGAAGATACTGGGGCTATCAAGGAACTAGTTATGGCTCCTTGAGTCTCAAGATGCCCCAGCCCTGGCCTCAGCCCAAGTTAGAACAGGTTAGGGGCTCCTCTAATTTGACAGCTTACTCTGATTCCCAAGGGACCATACACCAGTTGTGAATTGATGTAGCAGAGCTGCCTTCTGCCCTGCCCTCTCCCTTCTCCTTCCTGTCTCTGACATGCCCTCTGTCTACCACCACATGCCCCTTGTGCCACGGTGTTTGGGAGGTTTGGCACAGATGCCAGAGCCAGCTCTGCTAGCTTTATATTTTCACATACATCTCCCCTATTGGTGGGCTTTTCATCCGGTCAGTTGTGGCCAAATTACCCAACTTTTCCAGAGAGAGAGAGAGAGTCAGACTCTCTCTGTTTCCACCAGTGTACCTCCATTAACATCAGCAGAGAGACCCCTGATTTATGTCAGTGTGAGTGCAGAAGTAGGCCCAAAGTGTTCATGGTTTTTATGCCCATGCCATCTGAGTAGTAGAAATCGGGTTGCAGTAAAAGTTTTTGATGATGCTATTTTACTAATTAAAGGTGAGCCTTTCTGTGAGGATTTGCCATCCATTTGACAAAAGCTCAACTGAGCTTGAGTTAACGTCCATTGTGGTTGATCTGCTAGTCTGTCAGAACTCCCTCCCCTTGCCTGGCTGAGGAGTCTCTGACTGTTTTGTGTTTGTCTGTACGGGCAAGTAAGAACCTCATCTGTGATGCTTGTGCTTCCTGTAGCTGCACAGCATGAACAGCATTTAGAATAACCTCCTTGCCATAGCCCATATTGCGTTGTATAGTCTTCCTCATATGATTAGTCTGATACCATCGCTGTGGCACTGCTCTGATAATGTGAAACCGGTAGGCTAGCTGTTGTGTGCCTCAAGTGATGATTAAGGCTATGATTTTTGTCACAGAGGTCACGGAATCTGTGACTTTCAAAGGCCTCCGTGACTCCAGCCCCACTGTGAGGTACCCCCATCACCTGAGGCAGTGGGCCCCCAAGCTCCCAGCCTCATGGGCAGCAGGGGTACCCCTGCGGCTCCCCAGCCATGGGGGCAGAGGAACGCCTGCAGTTGCCTGGTGGTGGGTGCAGGGGGACTCTTAGCCGCAGTGGCAGGGGTAGGGGATCCCTGGAGCCCCCAGCTGCCGTGTGGGGGTGGGCAGGTGGACCCTGGAGCTCTGAGCCCCATGGGGGGGGGCCTAGAGCTCCTAGCCACCCATAGCTGCCTAGTCCCTTCTCTTTTTAACATGGATATTTTTAGTAAAAGTCAGGGATAGATCATGGCTTCCGTGAATTTTTCTTTATTGTCCATGACCTGTCCATGACTTTTACTAAAACATCTATGGCAAAAACTTAGCCTTAGTGATGATCTGTACTCCTCTTCATCGTGCTTTTCGTTAAGGTGGAAAGATCCACAATGAAGCAGTCTTGACTCCGTTTAGCTTGTCCTCTCACAGTTCTTTCACTCACCATGAACAAGGAGGCATTGGATAAATATTAAACACTGCTGATTGTCTCTTTAATCTGATTATATTATAGCGTCCTAGAGGCTCTCTTAGGAGTTTAATGATCAATTATAAATGGAGCTGGTAGTGCCACCTAAAGCTAAGCTTGCCTGACACTTTCCATGGTAAGCCCCTGTTTTCAGTTGCTGATAACTTCGTCAAACCCCAACCGTTTAGGCTAAAAGTTTTTAGACTTGCTCTCTGCCTCAGCCTGAAATGCTCAAAAACAAAAAGCATAAATACTGAGAAGTAAACTGGATTTTAAAAATGAAAGAATTTTAAAGAATTTAAGATATTTTTTCTGGCAATTATGGGCAAGGAAATGTTTGTTTACAATATGGCATCCAAGTTGATAGTGTTTAAATGAGAATGGTTTAACTCGTAGCATATAAGGTTTAAAAATAATTCCTACTTCATCCCTGAAATGCTAAGAGAGTCTGAAAATGCATGATTTTACATTTTGAGAAGTGAAAGAAGGTGTTGAGGTTTTGAAGTAGCCTCTCCAAGTGTGTTGCATTTAAGATGTAATTTCTTATGACTAGGTCTGTCACTGTGAGTTCCCTCAACAGTCGACTTAACTGATCAAGTACCATGAGCAAGTCAGTACAACTGTGGTGTACTCCACGTGTGTCAGTATACTCCTAGTTTGGCACCACTCTGTCTATGTTCATTTCTGTCCAACAGTGACGTATATACTTCTCATTCAAACCAGTCTACCGTATTAATTTTAAACCACCTAGGGCTAACACTAACTGTGGAAAATGTAACAGGTACTCATGCTGATGGTTTTCAGTAACAGTCATTAGTTATTCTGGGAAGCTGTAAAATAAATAGAGATTGTGATTGACATCGTGAATGACATTTCCTGCTATTTTAGATGGAATGTGTTCCACACTGCATCATTTTTGTAACTATTGTATTGTAATTATTTTATTAGTAGTAATGTGGTAGCCCCTAGGGGCCAGGACTCCACTCTGGTAGGCGTTGTACAAACAGAGAGCAAACGCATCCAGGCAGCAGGTGTATCTTGGAGTACGAGTGTGTGGTCTGAGTGTTGGCTCTTTAGAGGGCGGGAGGGGAGGGGGGAATTTACAGGGAAACTGCAGTGTTCTGTAAAAAGCATAAGAATAAAAAGAAGGTGAGTGAATAGTGAGCGGTCAGGCAAGAAGCTGTCGTCTTGACAAAGTTAGGCCTAAAAAGATTCAGGACTCATTGGAAACCACTGAAACTCCGACAACTTCAAAGCGGTTTATGCATAAATATTAAACTGGTTACTTTAAACAAATTAATTGAATTTTTTTAAATGGGTTTTACCTTAAAATAACTTTAAAATAGCTGATTATCTGAATTTTTCTCATTCCCATATGTCTCATGAGGCTTGGCTGCCTCCTAGGGACAGCAACGTTGCAGGTGGCACCCTGCAGTGAGGGACACATCTACCCTTTTCTTCTCAGCTGCAGAGGGCAGTAGAGCTGATGTGGACATTGCCAGGATGTCTGCCTCTTTGTACACTGGGGAGTTTCTTTATAGGGGATCAATACAAGTGAGTTGCTGGCAAGGCTGTGGTAGGCTGGAGTATGAGTGGTATAGAGGTTGTGGATCTTGTGCTTATGGAGATCCACCAGTCTCTACCCTTCACCCTGTAAAGAGTTATTGCAGACTCAGGGCTGCAATAATGGCTGCTGAGAAGCTTGTAGAGGTACACTCCCTGTACTAAGCCTGGCTACTTGGCTTTGGTGCAAGAGGCAGGAATTGATCCTGAGCAAGATGAGAGTCCTATTCACTGAATGGAGATACTGAAAAGATGAGAAAAAGTTATGACTTTAGGGAACTAGACTCCCCTTTTCAGCATCATGCCTGTGAGACTTGTATAGAGAAAGGAAAATAGTTTATAGAGAGCAAAAAAAGAACACAAAAAAATCAAGTTTATTCTAGTGGTGGGCCAAAACTAGAATAGTGGAGTCTAACCCGCTTTCGGTGATTTTTCAAATTAAAATCCACCACAGAAGATTGGAATTTCTGGTTCTGTTTTTGCCAAAATCTCAGAAAACAGCTGGTGGAGATCTCAGAAAGGATGGATCTTAAGCACTCTGATTCCATGGTGATGCACAAGGCACAAATACCTAGAAAAAGAGTAATCCTGCAGGATTTCCACCATTTGAGATAAATTCCTGTTTTAGCCTGCTTGTGCAAGGCAAGAATTGACTATGAAAGGGAAATGTGATTACTGACCAAATAAAACAAGTGCAATTTTACTGAGATACTATAAGATCTTAAACAATCACATCATCACTCCTACCAACCCTTCTTTGAGAAGATTGATATACCACTGGAGAAACCACAGAAGAAATAAGATGTTAAAAAAGGTAAAATCCCAAAGTAGAGATTACTTCACTGGAGAATTAAAGATGGATGGATAGATAGATCATTCCTGTCTCCAAAGTGACTGAAAATCATTAGGAAAATCAAATATTAAAGCAGATTACTAAGAACAATATGCAAGGCTCATATAACTCTAATGTAACACAGAAACCAAACTGGGTCAAACTTGTGTGTGAGAATTTATAGATCTGCGTATTTGCTAACAATTGATTATAACATTGATTATATTGCTTACATTCTGGAAACGAGGGTAAAGGAAGTGATAGCCTGCACTTGCATAGCCTTATTGAGGTGAGTAGTCCTTAGTCATGCAAAGAAACTCATTGACTTCAGTGAGCTACTCATGTGAATCAGGCCTACTAGCATGAATATAGATTTCAGCATGGAGTGCAAATTGTGTTAATAATTCAGTCTAGTCAAGCTGGGTTAAAACCTAATAGCAGACACTATTCAGCACTCATCACACCTGATGAAGTTAAGGAACAGGATATTTCCTGTTAAGGAAGTTAAGGAGCAGGATATTAGGCTAAGGAAGTTTAAGGAATAGAATATTTCACTAGCAGCATTATCAGTAGATGCATAATAAGCATATGAGTTTGCTAAATTTGAGCATTGAATTTATGCTTACATTAAGTAACTTAAATTTTGGGCATATAAAGTCTAATATAAAAATCCTGTAGCTAAAATACTAATGAACACTCAGTCGTACATCTTTTCAAGCAAACAGAGGTACTGTCTTAAACAGGAATGGCCATTCTCTACTATCTTATTTAAAACTGTAATGTCAATAATATTACATGCTGCTATCAAAGAAGTATAGCTTGAGGAAGTAGTACATAGGATATTTCTGAACACAGATGACCTTTTATTATTATTGACAGATTCAGAGTGCTCCATACCACTCCCGATGAGAAATGTACAAGAGTATGGAGAAAAATCTTCAAGCAGAGTCACCAAAAACAAGACAGAAAGTTTACTTCTTTCTAGATTCTGCCGTTCAACGATATATAAAGACTGGAAGTGTAAATGGGGAAAGAAAGGTATGAAATACTTAATGGTTTTCCTGCTCTGGAAAACCTGCTGAAAGAGGATGGGGGATACCTAATTAATTAAGAATACAATGAAAATTGGAATAAATGGGGGAACACAGATTAAGGCTCTGACCCTGCAACTAGCTATGTGTGACGCATGACTTGCATCTGTGCAAAGCCTTGTTGAGGTCAGTGAGGCTCTGTCCAGGCACAGGTATCCACCCATACGCAAGCAGTAGCTGGATCCAAGGCCTAACTCTTTCAAGTGAAATAAATATTAGTAAATTAAAAGGCCATTCTGATTTTTTTCTTGTATATTACTATTTTAAATAGGTAAAGTATATTTTAATCAACCATTTTCATAATTCATATGGACAATGAAATGAAAGTGGATAATAGATTTGTTCTGCTTAAAAGGGGGTCTAATCTGGTTAGCAGCTAGTTTTTAATCTGGTACAGTTTAGACAAACATACAGCTGAAAACCAGGCTCAAAGTAGAAATGGATATTGTGAATATAGACCATCCAGGAAAGCATTAAAGAAACCATCAGCAGAAATAAAGAGATTAATCCAGTTATTTCACCTGGATTATGGGCAGAAGCGTCTACTTTTTATAAAGAACATTCTGTATTTTACAGGATGTTCTTTACAGACATCAAACACATACAACTGAGTATAAGAGGAAAACCTGTATAATGGGCGACTGGCAAGAAAAGAGAAAATTCTCGGAGAGATTTCTTTTGTAGATTACACTTTTGATTAGAGTATAAGCAAATTAGATATTAAAATTCTTCTTGGCATATCTGCAACTAAGGCGCTGTAAAAGTTGGTAGTGAAGGAGAGGAACATGCCACTGCAAGACTCAATAGGTTACAAACTAGTTAAAAGAATTGTCTATATATGAAGCAAAGAGCCAAAACTATTTAACAATTGTTCCTGTACTCCACTTTTATGCTAGTACAACTCATCTGAAATCTACAGCAAGACTGGTGTAAAACTGGAATAACATAGTAGTGTAACAGGCTCACAGTGTTTAATTGATCAAGAGATTAATCAGTATAATTCACCAGAAAAGGTTCTGAGAATAAGATGTAGAGACAGAGTCCGATTAAAATCAAGTGGTACAATTTGTTAGAAGCTGTAACAAGTCGCCATGGAATGTGAAATTCAAGCAGTTTTTTGATCTGTTGCATTGATCACACTACAAGGATTCCGTTGGCACCTAGCTAATATAGTGATGGGGACATGAAAAATGCCTAGTACAGACTGACAAGATGGTTTATAGGTGATTAGGTACAATGAAAAATATTGGGGTTCTGATTCTCATTTTCACAATTGCCCTTTTATACCTTTCTATTAGCTATACACCCAATTAGCTGAAAGGAGAATCAGGCCCTGAAAGTGTGGATCCTTTATAAAAATATATATATTTGGGGCCAAATTCAGTGGTTGGATAAGTTACAAACTGAGTAAAACCTGGTCCCAAAAAATAGGTGTACATGGCAAAGTGACATGACTTCTACCTATCTGGCACGTAGTGCGTGTGCAAAACAGAAAGGGGCTGGTATTGTAGCAGAAACAACTAAAAGGAGGGTGTAAGAGAAACAGGCACTCAGATACAGCAGTGATGAGGCGGTATAATTACCTAGATCAGTAATAAACTGTATCTACTGTATGTAAACAACAAAGACCAAGTCTGTGCTGCTGGTAGGTGCTCTTTACAGACATGATGGAGGAGAGTTTCCTGTCCTGAAGAGTTTACAGTCAAAGGAGTGGTAAGGGATGCAACACAATGCTACTATTCTTTTTCAGCTTTTCTCTCTATTTGCTCTTTGACAAACGTAGATTAGGAAATACTATGCTCTCTGATACTGTTCTGCTGTAATTCTAGTAAAGTGTTGGCTTTTTAATGGCAACCTCTGCCCTTTGATTTTAAAAATAGGTAATTACAGTTCTTTGAAAAGAATGATGATATATTATTTCTCTACCAGTGGGTTATTCGTGTGACCTCACTCTTACAATCAAAAGATGCCTTGTGCCAAAAATTCAAAATGCCTTCCCTCTGTAATAGATGGTTTGGGACAGATGAATACATTAAAAAATACTAAGGCATGTGTAGAATAATATTGAACCAAATACTTCCTTAGTGTAACTCCATTGATTTTATTTGGATTTAGACAGGAATGAATTTGAACCAAAAGTTTTAATACTCATAAAAGGGAAGAAAATTACAGTAACATTGTACAGACAAATGTGCCATTTGGGAAAGAAACATACTTCTACAGTAAATTATAGTTTAAAAGATAATACACCTCCGCTCAGATCCTCAAGTACAGCAGAGCTCCACATAATACAGCTAAGGGAACACCATGGTTTTGTGCCACTGGGGGCGGGGAGGGGCGGCAGGAGGGCTTCTTAAGTCAGGTGAAAAATATTCCAGCATCAAGGGGAAATAAGGTCATCATTCCCTTCAGATAAATTTCCTTTTACTAAGATCAAAGCTAGTTTGTCTGTATGGTATAATGCTGCTACACAAAGGTACTAACGCACATGCCAGACTTTAAGAACATGAGCAATCCCTTGATTTCAGTGGGGGCTAATATATATATATATATATATAAAATGCGCTTAAAGTTCAGCATGTTCTTAAGTTCCTGGATGAATTGGGGTCTGTGGCCATGGCTACACTGGCACTTTACAGCACTGCAACTTTCTCGCTCAGGGGTGTGAAAAAAAACACCCCCCTGAGCGCTGCAACATACAGCTCTGTAAAGCGTCAGTGTAAACAGTGCCGCAGCACGGCTCCCAGCGCTGCAAGCTAAACCCCATGAGGATGTAGAGTACGTGCAGCGCTGGGAGAGAGCTCTCCCAGCACTGGCGCTGCAACTACACTCACACTTGCGCTTTGAAGTTTCAAGTGTAGCCATACACTGTATTGGGAATAATGCCATATTACTTTTCTATAGCTGGAAGATAACCAGGACACCCAGCTGCCTAACTGTATTTGTCTGAAACTAAGAGTCTGTAGTAATGTTTAACCAGGCCATAGACTGCATTGGGGAGATGGCACATCCGCTATTGATGACTCCAGATTTATCGTCCCTTTCCACTAAATTGGCTCCATGCTGAGACGCATGAATCTGCATTTCCCAATTAGAATTTAAACTAAACCCTTGTTTATTGTATATGACTGATTTGTCTGCAGTGAGTCATTTTTTCTCATGTAGCTGGGCCCATGAGTATGGAAAACCCTTGACATTTGGATGGAGCCTTATCTACTTCAGATCCTTAGGGATCTCTGTCTGCTCTCTGTCCTAGTGCATGCTGCTTTAATATGGACATTCTGCACACTTAAGTTAGGAGGAGCAAGGGATTCCTATTCCAATGAGTTTGCTTGAGCTCCATACACAGGGACAGCTCCAGGCCCCAGCACGCCAAGCGTGTGCTTGGGGCGGCATGCCACAGGGGGCGCTCTGCTGGTCGCCAGCAGGGTGGCAGGCAGTGCTCCGGTGGACCTCCCGCAGGCGTGCCTGCAGAGGGTCCTCTGGTCCCGTGGTTTCGGTGGAGCTGCGGGACCAGCGGACCCTCCGCAGGCACGCCTGTGGGAGGTCCACCGGAGTCGCAGGACCAGCGACCAGCAGAGCGCCCCCCGCGGCATGCCGCCGTTCTTGGGGCAGCGAAATGTCTAGAGCCGCCCCTGTCCATACAGTGAAGTAGGAAGGGTCCTATAGAGGAAACGTCACTTCTCTTGGGTAGCACAGAAGATCTCCTCTTCCTCCCTTTAATTTGAATATTAGGAAACTTTCTAGATGTGAAGATGTGAGGAAATATTTCCTCGGGTTTTTGTGAGCCAAACGTCCCTTTGAACTTTCTGTTCGGGTGCTGAAACCCTAGGCTACTAAATCAATAGTAGGCAATGTTCAGGTTGGTCCTGGACAGACAGACAGACACACACACATACGAAAGTCAATGCAACTCAGATATGAGTTCTGGGCTAATAGGTCAGACTGCGGCCCCTTCAGGCTCTTGGTTTGTCTGGTAGTTACACACATCCCTCTGAGGCACTCCTGGGGCCAGTAAAGAGCTGCCTGAGTAGGGAGGGTATTGGAGAGGTAAAGTATCTATTTAGTTCTAAAATATTAGAACAAATAACTGCAATTTTCCTTTAAATACATTTCACTGGCCTGGATCACTCTGACGGTCCCAGCAGTATTCTGTAGAATCGTACTTACGAGTAAGGAAGGCGCATTCCATCAAGGTAGAAGATGCAGAGAAGAACTGATTGCAGAAAACATTAAACCTTGAATTTACTAATTACAACAATCCCTGAAAAGCCCAGGGCATCTTCTCCTCTCCTTTAACATAAACTATATCGACTGCTAAAACCTGGTTGGATCTGCTGCAGAGACCTGAAATTATTATTATTTTTTTTTAATAAAGCATAATTATTATTTCAGATAAATAAATAACTTATGTACATTTCAGCCTTCCCCAGGTTATATCACCTGATTCCAGATGGAGAAATTACCAGTATTAAGATCATTCGTACTGATCCCAAAGAAAGTCTTGCCATTAGAGTTGTGGGAGGCAGTGAGACGCCTTTGATCCACATCATTATACAACATATCTATCGAGATGGGGTGATTGCCAGAGATGGAAGATTACTGCCGGGAGACATGATACTAAAGGTACGGTACTGTGGAAATGCCAGGTGAAGGGTTAACATCTTAACAAAGAACAAGTCAATGTAAATACATACTGCAATAGAGATGTAAGACAGGGAGGTAAGACTTACCTGTTTGTGTATACAGAAGCATAATGCATGACAAGATGTGTCATTAAACTGCAGGCTCTGGTACTTGATATGGTTCCTTCTGTCACATAGGCATGTATCTGAGTGCTGTCCTGAGTAGGCATGCTTTCCTGAATTGGGGTCACAGTGAATAAGGATGGATGAACTGCATTGCACAAATAAGAACTGACCCTAACTTTGGCTCAAAACTTCAACCAGACCTTTTTCTGAAGATTGCTGACTGGTTTGCTCATTTTTCCCTTGAGTTTCAGACGCTTCTGTTTCCTGGCCTGAGGCAGAAGGACCAAAATGCAATAAGAGAGAGTACTCTTGTGCCATTTCTGACCCAGCCAGAATCAGGAAGTACAGTTCAGTCTGTTCTAGTGACACTTTTGAGATCCACTTTTGGATGAAAGGGGCCTAATTCTTCATTGCCCTGCTCTTGTTTACTGATTTACACTAGCACAAAGGCTGTTTGAAATGCTACCATTCTGGCTTGACAGTGTTTTACACCTTTGCACTAATGAGTATACAAGCTGCAGGGATAGCAGAATGAGGGCCAAGATGTTCCTGTATGCTTCTGTTAAGCAGAATGACACTTAACCAAAGCTCCAAATCTTTAAGTTCACCCCTCGCTCTTCGGCATCTGGTTTAACCACACCATTAGAAATGCACAGGTGTTTTTCTAAACTGGCAGGGGAAAGAGAAGGTTTAGGAATGTTTGTATATTTGAATAAAAGAAATGTTGATTTTTTAAAATCTTTAATTCAGTTTGAGGGCATTGCAAAGACTGTTCTAATATTAGGGCTTGTAGATTTTGTGTTTTTTAAAGGAAGTGTTGTTAATACATTGAAAGCTAAATTCTCAGTTGATGCAACTTTAATAGAGTTCTACCAGCAGAGAATTTGGCCCTGAAACTCCTACAGGCCCAGTCCAGTGGGTGGTTAGTGCCTTCAGTTCTCATTGGCACTGAGACTTATTGCAGTAAGGAAACATTTTTAAATGTTAAGTGGCTCTGCTATTATAATGTAAAGCTACATAGAGGCTGTTGTCTAGTTTGGATTTCCTCCAGCAAATTAAAACCCTGCAAATATTTTTCATTTAGTAAGGATAAAGTGCAGTAGCCAGTCGGTTTTACAGAACAAAAATTGCAGGATTGATTTAAAGTTCTTTGTCTGAAGCCATTTGAAAAAAACGTGAACTCTTCTGACCCAGGAAATGGAGGGAAACATGAAGGGCCAGTTCCTCAGCTGATGTAAATCAGCATCGTGTCAAGCTGAGATTCTGAAGCACAGTGAATTAAAACTACTCAGGGCTCCCCCCCACCACATTTTAATTAGAAGTTCTTTAGTGAGGCTGGAAATTGGGGATACAGACTGTCTACTGTAACCATAGTGCTTGTGAGATAATGAACAAGGACACTGCAGAAAAGAAGTGGGAGTGGGAGGAAGGGTAGCTGGGTTTGAAATCAGAAACTAGTGGAATAAAATGAAGATACACAAAAGGAAATTGGGGCCTGAGGAGGGACAATAATAAACTGAAAAATAACAGTTATGTCTGGAGACAATCAGTGAGAGAGGAAAAAGACAGTAAGTGTCTGTACGCTGCGTCCTGTCCTTGGGGGGAGGATATTATATAATAAAAACTTGGCCTCTTGTGTAACACCATTTCAAATCCTGCACATCAGTGAACATGGAGACATCTGTGTAAATAGATCAGCTCTCTGCAGTGCCAGTTCAGATTAGATGCTTCTTTACATTGCTGATTTATGGTTCTCTCTTCCAGGTGAACGGCATGGACATCATCAATGTTCCTCACAACTACGCCCTGTCAGTTCTGAAGCAGCCTTGTCAGGTGCTCCGGCTCACTGTGCTCAGAGAGCAGAGGTACCGGTGCCGAAACAACGGACTTTCTCTTGATGCTCACTACAACAGAGATGACAGTTTTCATGTGGTTCTAAACAAAAGCAGCCCAGATGAGCAGCTGGGAATAAAGCTGGTCCGCAAGGCAGATGAACCCGGGGTATTTATTTTCAACTTGCTGGAAGGAGGTGTGGCTGCCCGTGATGGACAGCTTCGAGAAAATGACCGGGTGTTAGCTATTAATGGCCATGATCTTCGGTACGGCAGTCCGGAAAATGCAGCCCAGCTGATACAGGTTTGTCATGATGACTTGACCCCAGTTTCTGAACTCCTTTAACTAGACTGAAAAAAACCATAATTCTCCCATCCAATGCTATGCCACAAGATGAGCCATATCAAGTGGCAGGGTAGATGCCATGGGCCAGATTCTGCTGTCACTTAAACCCATGCAACTCCACTGCCTTCAGGGAGAGTACATGGGTGAAAATGAGAACAGAATTTTGCCCATACTGGCCAAGAACTCCATAAAAATAGCAGCATCTTCTATATGTACAAGACTATTCAAGAGGCCTAGTTATGATTTTAAACTAGATTTAATCTCTTTGTATATTCTGCTTGTCAGCAATAGAATTTTTAACTTGTTGGATGCCATCAGGCATCATGGTAAGGGGTGATGGAAGCATTAGAATATATAACCTTTTTCAAAGGATATTAGGAGTTCTATTGCCCTGCTCTGTGCCAAGAAGAGAAAACATTGGTAACATATGTATTATCTTCCAATCTCAGTGGCTTCTGTGGATACCATCTATAGTAACAGTGGCTGGAAAGATTTAGTTCGGATTGGTCCTGCTTTGAGCACGGGATTGGACTAGATGACCTCCTGAGGTCTCTTCCAACCCTAATGGTCTCTGATTCTATACCAGTGGTAGGCCATACCTACACCCTGCATCTGGAGAGCCAGGCATTTTGGGGAAGATTTGTATAGATTAGGTCTATTGTTTGTTTACATATATACAAAGAATTAAAGGGGCATCTATCCAAGGTACTAAGTATCCCTACTGAAATTACAAAACCAAATACACTTAAGTTGCCCACAGAACACTTAACTTTGCTCCCCACTACAAACCTGATTTCTTTCCACATCCTCCGCCCCCCCACACAGCCATTTCCATTAGTCTTTCTTTGAGACCTAATCTTGACAATTTTCTCTTAAAAATTGTGCAGTGCTACTAGCAAAACAAGCAAGAGTAATTTACTGCTAAGCTTTGCATTTATGACAATGTCATTGTGCTTATTCTGCTTGTTTGGTTTGGTGGGGTGTAGCATACATGTGTATGGAAGCATTTCGCATGTAGTAACGCAAAAACAACAGATCAGGCCAGATTCTCTCCTCTGTCTTTTGCATAAGCCTACTGACTCCAGTGAAGTAACATGGACTTGAGCGAGAATAGACTTCAGCTCAGTATACTGTGTGTAACAGGCTTATTTTTACAATAGATTCATGGGCTCCAGTGATCAATGTGTATTGAAAGTCTGTAGCAGAGGTGGAACATATTCATTTACTCAGCTGTGTTTCAATGGGTAAATTCCCTAGTCAGCCTAATCCAGATAGAGTACGTTCTGGCTGGAGAGCAAGACTGTACACCATTTTGCATAATGTCAGATGCTGGAATCCTGACAGTGTTGTTCTTGTTTTCCTCCTGTAGCTTACTAATAGAAAGGGGGATGCTGTCTGGGGAGAGCAACATATGAAATGAAGCCCTCCTGAAAATTGGTATTCTTGGAACATTTCCTTATGCTTAAAAAACAAAGCAACAATGCTTCACATGCAGAAAAAACACCCTCAGTTTTGGGAAGAGATGGAAGAAATGAGACCATTCACACAAATGTTTAAAAACAGAACTAAAGTTCTTACTAGTTCTACAGAATGAATGTTATTTATATAAATACTTGAAATGCACACCAGCCTCGGGGGATTTAAACAACATGCCCATCAAAGACTTTGACTCATGTTTCCAAACAGGCCAGGATTACACTGCACTGATGTGAGCTCCATGAATCACATTTGCCCAGCACAGAATTCCCAGACTGTGTGTCCTTTTTGCCATGTTTTTCATAAATCTCCTTGCTTGTTTCCACATTATTTCAGAGGAGAATGATTATATAGAAGCCACAAATGTTTTGCATCTGCTTTTTACACAGCACAGTACTTCCCCCTCTTCTTTCTCAACAACACTCCACCTGCCAAGACCCAAATGCGGGACACTCTTATTAGACGAGGAACCAAAAAAATAATAGTACAGGATTTTCAAAATATGAGATCAGTTTTAAAGTATAAATAACCTTAATTAACATTTGTAAAGAACTATATGTCTTAAGCGGTGGGGGTGATTATCATTTTATTATCTTGTCCTGTAGCTTCACTTTGCGGACTCATTGCACTCAATAAAGCTGAGAGAAAATCAGGTTTCTGTAGAGCATGATTAGTTTTGGCTCCTAAGTGATGTATAACTGAGAGAGGTCTGACTCATCAGCCCTAGCAGTTAGATATTAGCACATATTAAGTACTTGTTAATCAGTAGATTAGGTGTCTGGCTGTTATAAACTCAGTCACAAAACCCCTGAAATGAAGAGAATGTAAAGGTGGTAATTAGCAATGTGCATAAATCACAAAGTTTGGATTTTGGACTTTTCACATTTGCCCCATCACTATGGTGAGGATGGGTCCAAGATCACACTTTAGGCCTAAATTATAAGCAGGGACCCCGGAATGATGCAGCAAAGTCATGGAATTATGCTCCTCAAACCCTCAGATGAAAAACAGTGAAATCTTGTTGATTTTTACATCTGCCATCCAATCACTTCTTTCCATACCAACGTCTCACTGGATAGGGTATTTGCTTTAAAGGCAAATCTTTATCCAGTGGCTAAACGTTCCCGTCACCCACACTCCCAGGAGCTGATTCTCCACAGTTCCTGGGGCTTGTGTAGTCATTTACACCTGTGCAAAGGGAGTGCAAATTAAGGGTAAAGAGCTACCAAATCAGAATGGTAACATTCTATACCCACTTTGCCCAGGTTCAAATGAGAACAAATTGTGCAAGGGAGTAGAGAATCAGGCCTCATATGTCAGTGCCAGTTCAGGAAACATAGTAACAGCAAAGCATTTTTTATCTCCTTTCTCTTCCTTTGTGTATTTTTTCACACTAGATATTGCCATATAATACAATTTTTCTGTTGTGAAGGAGCGAGTGTCAAGTCAAAGCAAGAAAAGTTTTTTAAATGAGTACAATAGAGCTCACTGCTTCATTATGGAGAAATCAACTTTACCCATAGAGGCAGGTGATCTGGTGGATTATTCTCCTACCTTTTTGTCAAGATTTTTGGGCTAGTTCCTCCAGTACAGTGTGTCTACTCTGCATTGACCCAACATTTGGCACTAAAGCCAGTTTCACTGGCCTGGAGAGGATCTGCCAGTGGCCCAGAACCAAAGCTGAGTTTTGGGCACCACTTACTCACCCTGCTGCTAATGTAGCTGGAGGGAAAGAAGAAAAGATAAAATCCTCTGAGCTGCATGGACCTGCCCATGGTGTTTTTGGCCTTTGTCTGCTTAGCCAGTAAAACTCTTTGGGATGAGGATGTTGCTTACTGTGGGTTGGCACAGTGCCCCAATGTAGCCCCATCTCAACTGAGGCATCCAGATGATGCCATATAACAATAATAATGGTGACTATTGCAGAGCATTGTAATTAGAGGAGCCCTCTGGCTCCTGTAGCACAGTGCAGGGGAATAGCCTGCCCAAAGCTAGGGTAAAGGGGAGTTTTAAGACACACTGATGTTTTTTTGTGTGAGCGCATTTTTGGTCTTAGCAGAGAATCTGACCCTTGTAGGCTCTTTAAGCTACAGTTTGTGTGCAGTCCTGAAACAAACCTAAAAGTAAGATATATGTATATTTACTTCTTGTCTGGTCACGAATAGCTATGGGGGAATTGGGGCAAAACCACTAGCAAAGGAGAGAGAGACCAACTGAAATAACAATTTAATATACTAATCAGCAAACATTTTTATGGGTTTTTACACAGAAGAATGTAGACTTGGAAGCTGATGTGGTTTTGATAACTTAGTAATATTCTCTGAATTTTATGAGAAATGACTCAACTAGACTGACCTAGGGACAAATGGGACATTTGCAGCAGATGCTTGTGTTGAACTTTTGTTTGTCATTCTATAAGGAATTAATCAAATTTACAGCCGCCTTGTAAATAATCAATTTTGAGACAAGCCACATAGGAAGATCAGTTTTAAACTGAAGTTGTAAAGTGTTTCTTTTACGGTAGAATTACATCTTAAAGGGTTTTACACCATTGGGTCATTTAGTCTTGTGTTGTGTTTCATTTGAAGTAGTAACTAGCCCAATATGAGGAATTCAGATGGGAAATATTGATTAGTTTTATTGTTAGTTTAAAACCCATCAAAACATTTTTTTTTTAAATCACAGCAAAGAACTTTGAACCAGATTCTAGTAAGGAAATGTTTAACTGTAGAATACAAAACTCAGGGACCAAATCTAGCTCCCACTGAAGTCACTGAGTGAGTTTGACTTTTGGTGAGAGTAGGGTTGAATTCCAGGTTTGGTTTACATCTTCTTTTAAATGCTTTTCCACACTTCTCTCTCCTTGGAGCCTCCTCCAACCCAGACCAACACCTTAGGATTCTGAAGCTCTGGTGTATTTTTCCCTTTTAAACTCTTGCAGGGAGGCTCTACATTACAGCAATAGCCTGAACCCAAGTGGACAGGACTCCCTCGGGAGGCCATTAGTGGCTCTCCTTGTCCCCAAGAACCAGTGTTTAATTTGTAATGAAAGAGGTGCTGGGGCTCAAGCAACTTTTTACATTCATAACTGACATGGCAAGCCCAGAAGTGCCGGGGCTATGAATTGCCAGGCCTAGTGGTGCTGGGGCTGAACCCTGGCAAGTCCTGGCACAAATTAAGCACTGCCAACTTCTCTTCTTTTATCTGCAACCTTTCCAGCCACATTGGCCTGAAGAGCAAGAGATTACAGATTTGAAAATTAACTTTGGATTTTCCCATTTAGCAGCACCATATAGCTCTAAACCACTGAAGCTACCAATGCATTTGTCTTTCTTGTATTAGTTTGTTCTTATGTTAGGAAAGTACCACATATTGGATTTACTCAACTAAATTCTATTCTCAGTTATGCCAGAACAACACTGTCAACTTCAGTGGAGTCAGTGTAAGTGAGAGCAGAATTTGGGTGTCTACTCCTGGAGGTGGGACTTGCCTCTCAAGTACTGATCCAACTGCACTGAGACTTTGTAGTTATAATAATTAAACTAGTATCGCATCTTGCAACTTCAAAGCGATGTACAAATCAATGAATGCTCACATCACCTCTGTGGGGGACAGTATTTATGATCCCCATTTTACAGATGGAATAGTAGACAGACCAAAAGGTTTCATGACTTTCAGGTCTGCCTGAGCAAGTAGCAGTGCCAGGATTTGAATTTTGGAGTGCCTGGCTCCCAGTCCTGTGTTTTGTCCATTACACTAGTCTGTTAAGATTTTATTGTTCAAAATAGTAGCATGGCCCCTTCTTTAAGTAAAACTACTTTTATCATGTTAGCAGGTTGCAAAATTCTGCCACTAGCGCCCCTCAATGTGAGCATTTCCATCATTCTGAGATAAACGGCGTTGCTTCCACTGTTTCCATCATACAGTAGTAGACCTAGGGCTTGGCTACACTGGAGAGTTGCAGCGCTGGTGGTGGGTTTACAGTGCTGCAACTCACTCACCGTCCACACTTGCAAGGCACATACAGCGCTGCATCTCCCTGGCTGCAGCGCTGGCTGTACTCCTGCTCTGCCTGGGGTATAACGATTGCAGCGCTGGTGATGCAGCGCTGCTCCGCCAGGGTGGCCACCAAAAGCGCTGTAATTGGCCTCCAGATCTGTTCAGAGGTATCCCAGAATGCCTGTTCAGCCACTCCCAACAGTGCTGCAAATGCTGCAAATGTGGCCACACTGCAGCACTGGTAGCTGTCAGTGTGGCCACACTGCAGCGCTTTCCCTGCACAGCTGTACGAAGACAGCTGTAACTCTCGGCGCTGTACAACTGCAAGTGTGGCCAGACCCCTAGTTTTACACATGATGTACCCATGTGACACTAGTTAGCTATGCTAATGTACACAGGTGAACAGAATAAATGTCTAAAAACGAGAACGGAGCAGCACTGTCATGCGAGAGGATTGTTAATTCAGGGGAAATTTTGAATGCGTGAAGATAGGCTTTTAGAGGATTAACTTTAGTTTTGCAGTCTTTGTGTTGAACTGAGCTGAACTTGCATTATTATTTCCTCTTGTGGCAAGCGGATAATAAAGGTAGAGGCACCAAAAAGAATTGCCCTTCAATTAACCAAAATCTGCAACCAAAATATCATCTCAAAAGAAAATGAAAATAACAGCAAGCTTAATTGAGACCTGGGCTTTGTGAATTTCTAGAGCTGAAAAGGTTGGCTTTGTAGCTGCATAACAACAGGATTTACATCTGTGTCTCGTCATGTAGGCCAGTGAGAAGCGGGTTCACTTTATTGTGTCACGGCAGACCAGACAGCAGACCCCTGACATCTTGCAGGAGGCTGGGTGGAATTACAACGGCAGTCCTCAGCCTTGCCCATCGGAAAGAAACTATCCTAACAAGGTGAGGCCTGGATCTATCTTACATTTACTGTTCTTTCTATGGGAAACAGAAGACTTTGTTGTCTCCAGACCTTATCACCAGGAGAAGCACATCTTATTCTGTGGTATAAATGTAAAAACAGAGAGCGTCTTTATTTATACACTAGGAAGTGCTTCTGTCTTGACTCAGTTTGGAAGGATTGGGAGAGAGGAAGCTGAAGGATAATAATGAGACGAAAGTTTTATACACACATACTATACTGTACACAAACCTGCCTCCCAGCCTGAGCCTAACAAAAATAAGAGGCTTATCTGCACTTACTCCATCTGGAGCAAAGCATGAAGGGAAGAAGCTTGCACAGACTGGGTGTGATATTCCCACATGTTGATTAGTGTGGCTGTTACTCGATCATTCACTTTTAGTAAACTGGGTGCAAGCAAACAATATGTATTTTAATACAGAAGATATAAATACGTTCTTTGTTCCCAGATGTATATAAGGCATACTTACAGGGGGGACTCTATCATGGGAAGCAGTGACTCTGAAAAAAGACTGAGGGGTCATGAATGATGATCAGCTGAACGTGAGCTGCCAATGCAACACTGTGGGCAAAAGATCTAATGTGATCCCAGGGTGCATAAGAAGGGGAATCTCAGGTAGGAGTAGAGGGATTATTTTACCTCTGTAATTGGTAGCGGTGCAACCACTGCTGGAATACTGTGTCCAGTTCTGGTGCCCACAATTCCAGAAGGATGTTGATTGGACAGGGTTCAGAGAAGAGCCACAAAAATGAATAAACTATTAGAAATTTTGCCTTTATAGTGGTAGACTAAAGAACTCAATCTATTTAGCTTAACCAAGAGAAGGTTCAGGGGTGACTTGATCATGGTCTGTAAGGATGTACGTGGGGGAACAAAAATTTAATAATGGGCTCTTCAGTCTAGCAGATAAAGGTACAACACCATCCAATGGCTGAAAGATGAAGCTACACAAAGTCAGACTGGAAGTAAGGTGTAAATGTTTAACAGTGTGTGTACTTAACCACTGGAAAAATTTATCAAGGGTCGTGGTAGAGTCTCTGTCACAGATAACATCCAATCTTGATTTAAAAAATTTTCTGCTATAGAAATGATTTTGGGGAAGTTCTATGGTCTTGTGCTATACAGGAGGTCAGACTACATGATCACAATGGTCTCTTCTGGCTTTGGAATCTAGAAATCTATGAAAACAGGGATGATGATACTGATACTGACCTCCTTTGTAAAGTGCTTTGAGATCTATGGAAGAAAAGCCCTGTATAAGGACTGGATAATGTTAGATTAAGGAAAATGACAAAGAACAAGCATACAGTTTCCACAAAGTTGACAGCAGTGTGTGCATCATTCAGCATATCCTTCACCTGGAATCCAGTACATAGAAAGCAGGGTCCTAGCTACATACATCACACAAGGGTGGAATCTCTAAAAGGAGATCAGTGCCACAGCATGGCTATCCAGCAAAGAGAGAGTTTTGGATATAGGCAGGACCATGTCACTAGGGGCTTTAAAAAGCAGCAGGGCTCATTTAAAATCAATCCTGACTGATAAGCAGGCAACTGTGACCTTAAAGGACCACATGCCTTAGACTGCACTGCCAGCTGTCAGCTCCCGAATGCAGCTGCCTGTGGGGAGAAAGGGATGGGCCCACATTTTAAAAATGTTGATAAACATCCATTTGTTGTTTTCCTCCTTTTATCAATTATGCTCATTCAGGCCCTTAAGAAATGATACTTCCTGCAGCATATTCCATCTTACCTGTACCCTCGCATGCTGTTCAGACATAACTCCTCCCTCATGCTGTAAGAACAGACCCACGTCTGCTGTCCAGAACAGCAGAGATGAAACAAGGCTGCTGCCATCCTGTCACAAGACACTCCTAGCTGATGCTGCATCTGCAAGTCATTACTTCCAATGAAATAATGCTTTGGTGATTGTTAGGGAGATCTCTGAGTGGGATAGCAATTAACTCATGTTGCATCACATGATTTCCAGTGACTGCCTGGGTGTCCGCTATATCCAATATGTTTGTGTTACTGGTCATGGGTATGGTACAGGGGAATTCAGTACATTAATTCTATTCCGTACCCAACTTTGGGCCCCTTTCTTCTCTTCCTGTATAAAGAGGTGCAGGAAAGGAACTCTTGATTAGTTACACGTTGATTTGGGGAACTGCACTGACTTGAGATTTAGGGAGTTGTTTGCATTGCAGCACCTTACGTGGAGCTGGTGAGGTCTTATGTCATGGTATAATTCCCCACTCTGAACCTTAGCGTCCAAAAGACGGGGTACCAGCATGAATTCCTCTAAGCTCAATTACCAGCTTAGTACTTGTAGTGCTGCCACCAACCAGGAATTCCAGTGCCTGGTACACTCTGGTCCGCCCAAGACCTTGCCCGAGGAACCCCAAGACCCAGATCCTCTGGATCTTAACACAAGGAAAGTAAACCCTTTCCCCCACCGTTGCCTCTCCCAGGCTTCCCC
>NC_133773.1:93351472-93382285 GCF_003597395.2 Chelonoidis abingdonii
CTAACAGCACACACAGAAACTTCCCTCCCTCAAGATTTGAAGGTATCCTGTCCTCCGATTGGTCCTCTGGTCAGGTGACAGCCAGGCTTACTGAACTTGTTAACCTCTTACAGTCAAAAGAGATATAAAGTACTTCTGTTCTATTAACTCCTACTATCTGTTTATGACACCTTATTTTGTTGCATAGAATATGGAGATAAGGGAATCCCCCAACAGGTGTCTGGAGTATGTCTCTGTACCTCTCTGTCTCCAGTCCTGTCCCATCAGTGACAGCACAACTGGCTTAGTGGCTGTGCTGCTTCTGGCCAGTGGCAGCACTTTGTGACTCCTCCACAGGAGGGAAACATGTTATCTGGAGCACCTGATCCCTGACTCCTCCCCTCTGTGGCCTTTTCATCCCAAGACAGATGAGCTCTGGATTGGTTAAATCGAGATTGGAGAGAGCAGGCTGCTTAGCTGCCTTTCCCTTTCATACATCCCCTCTCGTCTCATTTAATTCTAGATGTTGGTTTACTAGGTGCCTGTAGTATTTCTGGGATAATGAGGGTGAATGACCATAGGTGCTTTGCTTGAAAAATAGGTTATCCATCCACACAGTTCAACTCTTCAGCAACCAGCTCCAAGGCTATTTAGATATGGGGCTCAGATCTGGCTTTGAGAATCAGAGCCACACTGAACGGATGTGGCTGGGATAGAGATGCCTCTGGGGTTACTACAGCATGGCACTCTGGTGACTTAGAGCTTGTCTACATGATGGGGTAATGTGCACTACATGGGAGTGATTTCTATAGTGCACTAACATGGTGCACGTTAATTGATCTCTGCAGACCCTGCTGGTGTGCACTAAAAGTTCCCTAGTGTACTTCAAAATAGTACTGAAACAGCATTACATTACAGTGCACTAGGAAGCTTTTATCAATGACCTGGGGAAAAAAAAATCATCACTGGTAAAGTTTTCAGATGACACACACATTGGGGCAGTGGTAAATAATGAAGAGGATAGGTCACTGATTCAGACCAAATCTTCTAGGTAAGCTGGGTGCAAGCAACCAATATGCATTTTAATATGGCTACATGTAAATGTATACATCTAGGAACAAAGAATGGAGGCCATGCTTATAGGATGGGGTCTCTATCCTGGGAAGCAGTGACTCTGAAAAAGATTTGGGGATCCTGGTGGATACTCAGCTGAATATGAGCTCCCAGTGCAATGCTGTGGCCGAAAGACCTAATGCAATCCTGGAATGCATAAAACAGGTGAATCTCGAGTAGAGAGGTTATTTATCTCTGTATTTGGGACTGGTGTGTTTGCTACTGGAATACCGTGTTCCATTCTGGTGCCCACAACTCAAGAAGAATGTCAGTAAATTGGAGGGCACAGAGAAGAGCCAGAAGAATGATCAAAGGATTAGAAAAAACATCCCTTATAGTGGTAGACTCAAAGAGCTCAATCTATTTAGTTTAACAAAGAGAAGGTTAAGGGGTGACTTGATTACAATCTGTAAGTATCTACATGGGAAACAATTATTTAGCAATAGGCTCCTCAGTCTAGCAGAGAAAGGTACAAAGCTGGAAGTTGAAGCTAGAAAACTTCAGACTGGGATTGAGGAGTAAATTTTCGACAGTGAGTGTAACTGACCAAGGAATAATTTACCAAGGGTCGTGGTGGATTCTCCATCACTGAGAATTTTTAAATCAAGATTGGATGTTTTTCTAGCAGATCTGCTCTAGGAATTATTTTGGGGAAGATCTATGGCCTGTACTGAACAGGAGGGCAGACTAGATGATCACAATGTTCCCCTCTGGCCTTGAAATCTGTGAATCTAGGGTGCACTAGCTGGGTCTACATGGACCAATTATTGCGCAGTATGTTAGTGCTCTTTAGAAATCACACCCCTGTAGTGCACATCACTCACCATGTAGATGTACCCTCAGTCATACAGATGCCCCTGGTACCCTTTAGCTGAGGGTATGCAAACAGCCCCATTCTTTCTGAAAGGGTGCATGAGGAGGGAGGTGGTTCTGTTTCCCTTTCCCCACAACACTGGTGCTGTGCTACACTCCTGTTGGTTAGCTAGAATCTAGTTTTGCTTTTCCAGTGTGGCACCTATGATTCAATAGACTGAACAACTCTGAAGGAGCTCAGACAGCCTGTGGGATTGATTATGTGGAGGCGCCGTAGTGTTTTGCTGTGGTGCACTCTGTCTTTAACTCGCTGTTGTAGTGTTGTTTGCCTTTTGTCAGGCACATGTGAGTATTGGTCTGGATTTGTCTCAGTATTTACCAGATAGTTCTCAGTACATACCCTGCATTTTTTTCACCATACTCTTTCATAATTCACACTCTTTAAAATTAGGCTTTGCAGGGTATGCGGGCTTAAATACAGTATGTGCTCTTGCTTAGATCTAATGGACATCTTCTTGGCCATGCTTTCCAGTCAAAGCAATTTCCTTTGGATGTGTGGCTTGGTGAATCTTACATCTGTCTTCGTCAGTGGGGATTGTTAAATTAAATGTGGCTAATAGAGAAACTGTTAATTAATATAACCCAGTGTTGTTAATTTGAAGTTTATGGGGGGAATAATTCATCCTTGGGAGAGGTGGACTTTTGTTAACATCACTGGTCCCCTCTTAACTCTCTGAGAGAGCCAGTTCTGTCTGGGTTAAATATATAACACGGATATAAATATGTGCTGGATTTTGCCTTCAAGTCTCTAGCGTATTCAGTGCCAAAAATAAACTCCAGACTCCAGTATTATTTGTTATTGTATAATGACTCAGGAATCCCTTTTGGCCAAGTCACTGCCCTCATGACATCCTGCCTCCATCTGGAAAGAGGCGAAAAGAGGCTTTCTTTCAAGCAAATGCCAATGGTAAACAGGAGGACAGCCAGCAGAGCAATGATGAAGTAGCAACACAATCTGTATTGAATACATCCTCTTTGGTGTGTATTGGGAGTGTATTTTGCATAGTGTGGTGTATGATTGGTCATGAGTAGGGTTCTTAGTAAGCTATCCTCCCATGTCTGAGGAACAAGGCAATGTAAAGCCCAGGTTGCTGCTGCTGCCTGGACTTGAATAGAAAAGATGTCAGAAACACTCTCCAGTACTACAGAGGGATCTGTTAAATAGGATTTGTAATATAGAAATAAAGCCAGATTCTGCTCCTTTGAAATCATTGGGAGTTTTGCCATTGACTTCAATGCAGATGCAGTAGTAGGCACTAAAATAGCACTTGGTTTTAATTGTAACTATTTCTTCTACTCTGATTGTTTATAACATGTTGTTATCCAGTCCTTAAAGACGGAGCCTATTGCCCCTGCTGCTCAGGCACATAATGTCCTGTAGCTGTGTGAGTGGGTTAGCCTGTAGGTAATATATATTTTCCAAGCAGCTGCAGCTGTGTCCGTTGTCTGTGAGACACGCGTCATGACTTTGAGGTTGTGATAATTTGCTGTAAATATTTATTTTTACAGTAAACTTTAAAAAAAAAAAAAAAGGGATGAGGGGGAGGCGACAAGCTGTATGTTTTCCCCGTCACAGCCTCCAAGGTCATTTCAAAGCGATGGAGAAGGGTAGTTGTTTAGAAGAGGATGTATTGAAATGCACTCATTAATAAACATTGCCTTTTAACTGGTTTACTCATGACTAACAGTACCTCCGAGAGTGCAGTCCATGTGTTTATTAAAAAGACTTTAATTTCCTTTTATCACTATCTTCCCCTCATTTGAGAATTCACAATTCCCATCTATCTCTGATCATTTTAAAAAATAAGATGCTGCAAGGAATCTTCAAAGGGAAGCTGATTGTTGGCTTGTATGTGTGCGCATGCACACAGAAAAGCAGTTCTTCAATCATGTTTCATTGAAAAGTAACATTTGATGATTTGTTTCTGAACATAACTCTTAAATGCTGATAGTGTCTGTACTGTTTCCTCAGAAATATGGCATAAGCAGCCTTCTTTTATCAGTAACATTCTTGATGTCTGAGACAGAATGGGCATAGAATAGCTAACAAGCATGCTCTGAATCAGAGGATATAATTTTGAGCTGCTGTTACAAAATCAAAAACTGCCCTTTTGTGAAAAATTAGCACTACTCTCCCCACCCTCCACCCCGAAAAGAGCTATTCTCAGTTAAATCAACCCATTCTCAAGGGGAAAGGGGCAATTTTTTGCATGCAAATGGGTAAACCAAAGCAAAATTAGGTTAATTTTTGAGCAAAGGTGGAGTCACAACAATTTTACACAGTCATGTAAAAAATTAATTTTGAAAAAATAAGACTATGTTGCAGGAATGAAACTACCTGAAATAGAATAATGAACATTTTTT
This sequence comes from Chelonoidis abingdonii, assembly GCF_003597395.2. Classification (NCBI taxonomy): domain Eukaryota; kingdom Metazoa; phylum Chordata; order Testudines; family Testudinidae; genus Chelonoidis; species Chelonoidis abingdonii. The sequence goes on from NC_133773.1 coordinate 93,355,802, forward strand.
GTGGAAAAAAAGTGGATGATTTCACACAGCTGTGCTGTAGATCTTTTGGAAGTGTTCAGTTGCTTTCAGACCACAATAGCAAGTCATCTTATAGACATTCTGACTCTCTGTGTTCCATCTCAGGCCAGGGGTGTTACGTGGTATGCAGCATCCATAACAGTGCTACATTTGCAATTCCTATCCCTACGACATAAGAAGGAACCTGTTTAGATGGAGTTTAGTGACTTCATTATCTGAAGTGTTATGGAATATTAGCATTTTGATATTTTCTGCAGTGTCTGGAAGTCCTTTGCTGGATGGCAGCTGATAAATGCAGCTTGTTTGTTTTAATCGCAGAACTCTTGAGATGGAATTATAGTCTCATCGTTCTAAATGTGCCTTTAAAAATAAAATGCTGTAAATATATACATACTCAAGCCCATTAATCATTCATTGGCAGATTTCCCAATGCAATTGTTCCCTTTTCCTATTTTCCCACTTCTGTCTTTCCTTGAAGTTTACTCTAGTCATTGCCAGAAAAGCCAGACATCTGATTGTTCTTCTCTCTATACTATTGAGTCAGAACTTGAAATAGGATTTCGTGGTCGAATCTGAGATTTCAGGGATGGGATTATCACAGCCCTGAATGAGATTGATCCATCTTTTTGCGTATCACAGATGTGATGTCACACTCATGAATGATGAGATCTTTTGTACTGTGTCATAGAGTAGCTAGCCCTGCAGCACATGTATTATATTTGTATATTGAAACTCGAAAGTAGTGTGCCAGTTCTGCTCTAGAGGCTGAAATGTTCAGAGAGTAATTGTAGGAACACAGCATATGAATTATTGAGGGAAGTTAGTTATTCAGTAAGGTTTAAATCCAGATTTTTTGGAGAAAAATCCATGTCCATTATATAAATTATTTGGTAGTTCACACATTCAGGTCACATGCTGAGGAGAGAACTCTATTTGAATACTAGAAAGGCTTTCCCTGCCGTATTACATTTTAGAACCTACGTTACCTTATGATCCTTCAGTATCTGATGATGTGTGTTGATTTGTCTGACCCTTATTCACAAAGTATAAACAAACTGAGCACCCTTGCCTAACAAAGTGGTTAGCTTTTCCTATTGGGAGAAAAAAGATGAATTGCCTCATAGTTTGGATATGGCCATCACACAGAAGCAACCTTTTAAAAATCAGCAATAAATGAATCACCGCAGAAGCCCTTGACACTTATTCTATAAAAGTCCTTTGTAGTTCTCCCTAGTTAAATACACAGCCTTGTATGCAGTTTCTCCCGGAGAGTTTCATAAAGCCATAGAAAATAGAGATGGAAAAGAACTATGATGTCATGTAGTCCATCCCCTATAGGTTTCTTCCTTATAGTACATATATTGTTTCTTCTTTGTTAAAAATGTATGACAAAAGTTTTCAAATTTGGATGCCGAAAGTTAAGCACCTGAATCTAAATTGAGGCACCTAAATAAGTGGTCTGATTTTCAGAGGTGCTGAACACCCAACATTTTTACTAGTATATAATTTCTGGTTGCTTTCTAAGTGAAAACTGAGGCCACTTTATTTGTGTGTCCAGGCACCCTGATTCTGCTCCCATTAAGGTAAATGACACAATCACCGACTTTAATGGGAGCAGTACTGGATCCCAAATACAGATTTAGTGACCGACTTTACTCGTCCAAGTTTGGAGTGCTTTGGTCATAGCTGTGACCCTGCAGAATCCCAAGCAGTAGGATAGTCTTATTTACTATCCACACAAGTGTTGTGAGCTCAGGAGTTGTAAAATGCTTTGAGATCCTCTGATTAGTCATCATACAGCTGCATATTAATTCCAGTTTGATTACTCCAAGTAATGAAGCTATCAGAAGGCTATATGTGAACATGTCGTTTATCCTTGTTGTTTGGCCTCCACAGAACACCCTTCATGCTGTCACCTGTCATGAGAAGGTGGTGTCTGTCCGGAAAGATAACACAGAGTCACTGGGAATGACTGTGGCAGGTGGAGCATCTCACAGGGAATGGGATTTGCCCATCTACGTGATAAGCATTGAACCTGGAGGAGTCATCAGCAGAGATGGCAGAATGAAAACAGGTAAAGCTAATGGGGTTTGGAGGCCTGCTTGAATGGAAAGCTCCCTTTTGATGAAACGAAAGATCACAAAGAAGGGGTGCCACACTCTGTATGTTTCTATAAACACTTAGACATCTCTCAGAGATGAGAAAAACTAGCCTGAAAGAGTTTTTAAAAGAAGGCAAACTCCTTAGCTGAGATTGTGCCTCTGAGACCTACGGCTGGAGGGACCCTCCTCCTGTGGAGCCCTTGGTTCTCCTAGCTACCTCTGCAGTGCTGTCCCCCACTCTCCTCTCAAAGCCTGTGGTCACTCTCTATGTGGTCCTGTGTGTGCACTGAGACAGTAGAAGTGTCAGTGTGGGGGAAAGGGGTAATGTAATGTATGTCGTCTCACCACCCCCAAAGACCTGTTGAAGTTGTTTTAAAAAAAAAAATTACAGCCTGAGGGTGTATAGAACAGCCTTTTTCCCCAGAGTCTTTTCTGTGGGGGTGCAGAATCTCTCCCCAGTCAGATGATGTGGTGGGACCTTAGCAAAGGGATCTTTGCAGAGATTTTCTTTTCAGTATCAATTCCTATGGGTTTTACCATGAGGAGAGGGTGAATGGGCCTATATTATCTATTACATACAAAAAAAAATTAAAAGAACGTTAAGGCTGTAAAGTCAAGCATGCAAAGTTAGGACACAATTCAGGTTGCTCGTGCACACTTTATTTGGCCCTCTTGTTTGCATATGTGTTATAATGTAGTCTTCAATTACATGGTCACATACTATTTTTCCACAGGACCCCTGCCTCATTCAGTGCACAGGATGAACGATGCTCACTTAATAGGCAGCTTTTCAATATTTTATCTTCATTTTTCAATTTGCGGCCCTAAGCCTTACTTACTGCACACTATTCAAACCCTGCTCTGAAGGCAACAAAGAGTCCTGTGGCACCTTATAGACTAACAGATGTATTGGAGCATGAGCTTTCGTGGGTGAATACCCACTTTGTCAGATGCATCTGTTAGTCTATAAGGTGCCACAGGACTCTGTCGCTTTTTACAGATCCAGACTAACATGGCTACCCCTCTGATACTTCTCTGAAGGCAGAATTATTCATTTCCTCAAGGGCTTTTCAGTGGTGCTCTTTTCAATAGTATTAATGTCAAAATTGTCCATTAATATTAAGTGCCCTGTTAGAGATGCCTAGAACCTGATATTTTCAGGTTATGTAGCATTATAGAGCATATCCTATGTTCAAAGCACAGCTCCCGTTGATTAGTTGCAGCTGTGAATGCTCAGCTCTTCTGCAAATCAGACTCCAGGGAATCAAGTTGGGTACCCAGAAAATGAGGAACACACCATTAATGATCACCACTGAAGTTTGGTTTAAGTGACATGATGTGCCTGAGATGACACCGGAACTCTGTGGGAGAGTAAGAGAGAGAATCCGGTTCTCCAGGGCAGCATTTAAGTACTCAAAGCATGAACCCAGGACTTGCTGTCCCTGAAATATTCAGCCCTGCCTCATTCACTACACAACTTCCATTTTCTGCAACAAGTGAGGCAAGAATTTACACATAACAGCCTCCTCCACTGTACAACCTTGATTTATTCCCAGAGCACCAGCCATTCTAGGCACTGAATGAGGCCGGGGTACTGTGGAAAAAACAGTATGTGATCCTATAATTAAAGACTGCATCATAATACATACATGCAAGGGAGCCAAATTAAGGCCACATGGGTAACCTTAATTCTAGCATTTCCCAACCTTTGAGTGCTTGACTTTGCCACCTTAACTTCATTTTAATAGCATTTTTGTATGTAATTTCTTAGGTTTAAAAAAAAAAGAGCAAACTGGAAAAAAACAGAATTTCCATAATGTAGACCCATATTTACTCCACATGATTCATCAGCAGGGTTAGAACATTGGCTCTTGAGCTAACAGAGTAAGTAATAGCAGGTGTAAGTTTTTTCATCCTCTATGTGGGCCAACCACTAAAGGGAGATGAGACACATTTTGCCAGTGGATCTGACAGAAGAGAAATGTTGAGACTATGGCCACGTCTAGACAACGCGCCGTATCGGCGCGTTAAAATCGATTGCTTGGGGATCGATATATCGTGTCTCATCTAGACACGATATATTGATCCCAGAGCGTGCTTAGATCGATTCCGGAACTCCACCAAGACGAACGGACTTCCGGATTCGACATGGCGAGCCGCGGACATCGATCCCGCGTGGTGAAGATGGGTGAGTAAATCGATTTTAGATATTCGATTTCAGCTACGCTATTCTCGTAGCTGAAATTGCGTATCTAAAATCGATTTTATCTCGTCGTGTAGACCTGGCCTATGGGTACTATTCCAGGTTCTGAGGGGAATGTGCAGTAGTGGTTACAGACCCCTCCAGCCTGTCCCAGACTCCACCCTGCCTCGGCCCCTCATTAGTACCCTCTGCCTCCTCCGAACAGCTCCAAATCCTGCTCCCCTTAACCCCTCTTCATTTCAATCTGGCTGCTTCCTCTTTTTATTCGTTGCTGCCTGTGTGCCAACAGGAGGAACACTGAGAGCCCTGCTCAGTTCCTGGCAACAAAGTCATGCTCAGCCCCTGAAGCCCTGGGCTAGAGGATACACCATACAGACAGAATTTTAGGTATTCTTGTTCCAGTGCATGGAGCTACTAGAGCTTCTCCACAAAATGGATGTAAGAATTTTATATATGTTTTGTGCATTAAAACATTGTCTGTTCCCCTAGCTTCATTCTGAGACGTGGCTGAATCATCTTGGCTTAAATTTTGCAAAAATATTCAGCCTGAGGCAGAAAATTTGAGCCCCAATGCTTAAAGTTTGGCAAAGTTATAAACAGCTGTAAACATAATGGAAAATGTTACGCAACTTTAACTATAGGCATCAGTATTTGTGTCACCTACAATTAAATGCTGATCAGATGCTTAGAGCTCCCCCAGCCAGCCCATCTGCGCTGCCCAGGGCTCCGGTGGTGATTTAAAGGGCAGTGCCAGGAGCCCTGGGCCCTTTAAGTCACCAGGTCCTGGGGCAGCTGGCCCTTCCTCTCCACCTTCCCCCCCCCCCGGCAGCTGTGCCAGTAAGGGGCCCTGTTTAGAGTAGCCCTGTTGTGATAATTGAGCCTACACATTTATCATAATTTACCCTCAACAGTAAAAAGTGAGTGTAAGTTCATAAGATATCGCAACAACCTGTAACAACAAATGTTGATAGGAAAAGGTGCAAAAGCAAATCTGAATTTTTCCAAACAAAAAGGGCTGCTGATGCAACTCAAGGACTGGGCTAAGATCATGCTTGGGTTCATACTTCTCATTTACCAGAAATCAGTGAACCAAAAATTGGTGTGTCAGAAACTAGGCCTAACTGGTAGATAAAATGGGTAGAATAGCCCATCTCATTGCTATCACTGCCTTTTGGAGTCCTTAGGGAAACTTTTTTGGGGGTGCATGGGGGGCTACTGGAGTGAGCTTCACCATCATGACTGCAACCCTCACCATCTCCTGGGATGCCAAACCTCCTTCATCCTAATCCTGAGCAGTCAGGGACAAAGGAAATCCAGCCTCTGCCTAAGATATGAAACTTCCTTCACTCCCCCGTCCCTCTGTATCCTCTTCTTTCCCTAACTTATTTTTCTTCTCTTTCCTCTCTCTCCTTTTTCCTTGTCTGATAAGAGTCAGGCTTAGCCAGCCAAGACTGTATATTTTGCAACAGTACTGTAAGCCTGTGACCAGAAAGACAGCAAAAGCAATGTTCTACACAGCCTGATGCTGACATGAGTTTGCCAGGTCTCAAAAGTGGCTGATAAGACCATGTGCTATGCCTGTGTTTTTCTGCAGTGAGGTTGCAAGTGAAATCAATATCAGAGACAGACGCTGCATTTTCTGTCTTCACTGTTCTTTTCTCTTCCCTTTTTTGTGTGTTTGTGTTCTAGGAAATGGGATCAGACTTTTAGTTCCAGCCCATCTCAACTAAATTCTTCTCTCTTCCCCATCTTTTATCCCATCTAAAAGACTGTCAAACAAGGGGGTTTTCCATCTAAAAACTTTTGCCAGCTAAAGGGATATTGTTAAAATGAAAACCTTACTTAATACTTCACATTAACACTGTTTCCTTCTTTTATCTTTAAGAAAAAGTTAAAAGGATTTGTAATGGTGTTTGCCATGGTACAAAGCTGTATATGCAAACCTTGTTTAATGCCGTGCAGTGAGTGGCCCTCAGACTGCTCTCTCTTACCTCAGGGCCCTTGGCTGCCCTCTGATCCAAGGTGGAGGAAAGGTGTGATCAAAAACACTACCTTTGCCCATTCTGGCTGTGATGATGCATGTTTTGAGTTCAGACCCTCATCTCACTCTCATGGTCTATTTTATGCCTCACGTTTATTTCATATGAAAATATTAACAACCACTTTTGATAGGCAACAAGTTCCCAGCCCTGGCCTATTCCTGAAATGTGTTTTGTTTAAAGGAAAAATTAATTAAAGCCTTAAACCATTTTCTCCTTTTATAATGGTTGTGTTCATCGTCCTCCAGGTGACATTTTGCTGAATGTGAATGGAATTGACCTGACTGGTGTCAGCCGTAGCGAGGCAGTAGTCCTATTGAAAAACACCACCTCATCTGTAGTGCTCAAAGCCTTGGAAATGAGAGAATGTGAGGCCCTGGAGGACATGAGCCATGTGTCACTCCCTGACACCACTCAGAACACATCTGATAACAGTGAATGGTCACCTTCCTGGGTTATGTGGCTTGAGCTGCCACGGTAAGTCCAAAAATTACATCCTTGTGTTGAAGGGGAATGGGAGGAAAGATTTATGTTTCTTGGATGGCTCTTGCTTTTTGGCCTGATTCATTACACTGACATCTTAATTAAATCCAGGTTCTGTCAAAAACCTTTATTTTAAATACCTCCCTTTAGTAATTGTTTATACATCTATGGAAAATAGACACATAGGGCTGCTTTTAAGGGAGGAAAGAGAGATCCTGAACAGTCCTATAGTTGAAAATGAGTTAGAGAAGGAAGGGAAAAGTCTGAGTGGATGAAGGAGCTCATAGAACTTAGATCTGGGATCTGAGCCCTCTGGACCACCCTGCAAAGTCCAAAACTACCCCTGCAGCACTCAAGCTTCACAGATCCTGTGTTAGTTAAATACAGCTGAACTGTTTGACTTTGCCCAGATGTTAAAAAGTGCACACAGTTGGTGCATTTCTCAGAATCGCCTCCCCTGATTCCACCACCTGCCTGCGAAAAGTTCATTTGTAAGATACAGGAAGCAGCTGTTTTGTAGTTTTTAGTAAAAATAAGCCACATAGTGTGTAGTTTAATTGTCTTACATACACAGGGCATTTTAACATCTTCAGCACGCATAAATCTGCATCTTGCAATGTTGTTTGAACCTGAGCTTTTAATGAAGACTTGCCCTGCATCAGGGATTACCCTCAGTTAATGCTGAAATTTCCAGTTCTTAAATGGAACAAAACTCTCATTGATTTCCAGGACTGCAGAATTTGATGCAACAGTTTATATATGCTTTACCTATTAACCTGAACCCAATGGCTGCTCAGAATATCCCTTTTTCTGTTAAAAGGGCAAGATCAGGTGAAACCAGTTGGGTTACTCAGGTTTTTTGTACACAGCTTCATGGTTTGCTTTTTTGGGGTATTTATACTCTAGCTAGATTCTGTTCTTTACTATTCCATGTTAGGCCATTTTGCAGACCCTTCCTCAGCTTGCAGCAAGGCCTGATGGGATGGCACAGGTGAAGCTTCTTTAGGTTTTGTTGTGTCTTACTGCATCAGGCCTGTGGTGAGGTGGTTCTGAACTCCGGCTGAGTGCAAAGACAGAATACTCCAGTTGAGTGTGAAAAGCAAAATTGTGCCATCTTTAGGGGGTCAGGTACATCTCTTCATTCCGGGGGGTGGACAGCCTAGGTCAATAGATTTTTCCCTTTGCTACTTTTATGTAGAAACTAGTGTGTTTATCAGCAACTGAGGGTGGATTTTAATTTACCCTTCACCATGGTTTTGATGAACCAGTCAGATGCTAGTATCACCCCTAGAACACACCCTCTGCCTCACTGCATAGCTAACCCTACTGCACCACAGGGATTGAGAGCTCCCCTCTCTACAACTTACAGTTCTCCCTCCTAAGCCAACAGAAATCTAAACTTTACTCTTAGTGGTTCAATATAAATACAATGCATCGCCCAGTGCCAAGGAAAATACAGCTTAAGTCCACCTCTAGGAAGCTTTCCCTCAGTAAGCTCACTGCACGTGCTGTAACACTGAAGGACTATGGTCACTCTGTCCTGGGTCCTGCAGTCAAGATAAAGTTACTGTCAGAGATGCAGAGTACCAATCAGCAAAAGCACACTGTTAAAATCAAGCAGTCATATCTTTGGCTTTCTGTGCTGGAAGGGAATTTTACCCTTTTGAACAGCATCTGAGTTCATTAGCCTCCCTGCTCCAGAAAATGCACATGTAGAGCCCCCAACCTTTTAACTGAAGGAAAATTACCCACTATGTCAGCAGGTCTGAAAACAGGAAATTCATTGTAATCATATCCCCAGCTGCAACTTAACTCACAGAAAAGGGGCACAGTGTGGCTGAAATGTAGGGGAATTAGTATGCTGAACTGGTCCGCTGGTTGTCTTAAATTTAAATTAAATACGGGGAATAAAGATTATTAGAATTGACAGTAACAAGAGGTGTATTTCACCCTTATCAGTACTGACTTGTTTGGCAGGCCCTAAGCAACAGATTTGGACTTATTCACTTAACAATACATGTTATCAGATACTTCAATCTTATCTAGCGCAAAAACTGGTTACCCTTCTGTTCTCACTGACTCTCTGGCGTCCACACTAGACATCTGGAAGTCCTTCAAGCTCTGTCACCAGGACATGTATCATTAATACACATTAACTCATTTCCCCCCGGTCTGAGAATTTAACCTTTCACTATGCTTCCAGGATGTTGTTGGTGAGAGCCACTCCCCACTAGATTTCAAGGGTATTTTCAACAGCTTTGCTACAAAGCCCAAGCTTGTCTTGGGAAATGATTCAATTTAAATACAATTCTGCTTAGTCAATGTTAATCTAGATTGCTTAATACGCAAGTGTGGGGCAATGGGAGGAAGTCTTGGTGTAACAGAGTGTGAAATATTTTGATACTATAATTAACGTTCAACAGCAGGAGTCAATGCCCCTAAGAAAGAGGAATGCAAGGAACAAGCAGGCCTGGTCCAGCAGGATAGGAAGCCAGAGCAGGCAGAATAAGGGAGATGGGAAGGGGACACAGAAGGGAGAGAAAATGGTAGAGGGGGAATATAGAGCATGATGTGGAGACATGGGGTAAGAGAGAAGGAAGAATCACTGGTCTCAGCGACAACCTGGAGTATCTGTTTTCAGAATCATAGAATATCAGGGTTGGAGGGGACCTCAGGAGGTCATCTGGTCCAACCCCCTGCTCAAAGCAGGACCAATCCCTACCTAAATCCCCAAATGGCCCCCTCAAGGATTGAACTCTCAATCCTGGGTTTAGCAGGCCAACTGCTCAAACCACTGAACTATCTCTCTCCCCCCCTACTTTGTTTCCCCTTAGTTTCTGTGAGTGTAGCTGTATGATTTAAGATTAGTGTTTCTCTGGGCATACTTCTGCGCTTATACCAATACTGTAAATGAGCAATACATTCCCTTAATATTGCTCACCTCTCTTCCATGGGTCGTATGCACATTACAAAGGTTGGTACAGATGAGGAAATAAACACTGAGGCTTAGGCAGTTGCTCAAGCTCCCATAGCAAGTCAGCAATAGAAGCCAAACCTGACTTGTCAGGCTCAGGGGCTCTAAGTACCAGAAATTACTGCCTTTCTACACTCTTTAAATATGTAAGCACTTGCTGAGTTCACAAGAAATGGGCAGAAATTTCATTTCCAATAATATTTTAGATAGTGTATAAATAACTACTGCCTCTGTTCACTCTGTAGTATGATACACTATCTGGTGGTTATAAAACTGTGCGCTTTTAACAATTGTCTGAGCTAGGTGCTAGGGACCACATGTGAGTGGCAGGTATGTTTGCTGGTAGTCAGATCTATTGAAGTAAAGACTAATCATAATCCTTATCTAGCATAGTTATTTCTTAACATTTGTTTTTTCTACTCAGCTGGCTGTTGAGGAATGCAGGTCATTTATTCTTGAAGGAAATATATACTCGTGAAGGTGATAAAAAACACTACACAGCAGCTAGAGCAAAGTTATGCTTTCCCAGTGGTACAGTAATTTTTCTACCCTTGTTAATTTTGCCCTCTGTCCTTCTCTTTAGCCTCACATTGCCCCCCAATGCTACTTTAAAAAATACATTATAGATCAACCTACTATAACTTCACAAACATGCTGTGAATAGTCATCTTTACTCAGCTGTGAAGTGAAGCAGAGAGATTGTCCAAGATGTATCACAGGATCAGTGGAAGAACTGGGTACGAAAAGTGAAATTCAACAAGCACTCTCCCATTTTAATTGTCTTGCTGTAAGCAGAACTTTCAAACATACCTCTAAACCCCAGTTAGTACACAAGTAAATGCCAGTCCAAACTTTCAGTATAATGTGTAAAACTAAGTTGTTCTGTAACTTTGATCCATTATAACAAGGGGAAAACAGATGAAATTTGATGTGATAGGGAAATCAGAATGACAACCCATGTCAGCAGACAAAACTGAAGTATGAACGTGAAACACTTTTAAAAAAAAACAACTTTCAATATTCATTGGTGTAGAGACAAAGATGAGGCAGCCAGGAGCAGGGTATTACACATTTTACTATTTGAATCCAAGACTTAAAGAGAACAGAGTTATATTTGTTTTAATCTCTTAATGCATCTGTGAAAGCTTCCTACCAGCTGTTGGACTAGTTTTCTGAGTACATAACATTAAGATGGGCAACTGTATTTGTAATGGTGTTATAAACAAGGGTCTGACAGCATTGGTAGCTTCTGACCTGCCCTGATACTTTTTGTCACTCACATGATCAGAGTGTTTGTATGCAGAGAAAACCCTCCTAAACTTAAAATTAGCAATCACTAGCTGCTGAAAAGTGGTAATCTGTAATAGTATGGTCCCAAGTAGACATTATCCCCTATAGTGCAGCAGCTCCAAAGGAACCATTGTAGTCCACAAATTAAAGTTTTTCCTTATATACCAAGAACCCTCAAGCTGCTCCACAGCAGTAAGTACAGATGATACAAGTACATCATTTCATTTTCTCTGTGGTGCTATTTAACTCAATTTTTATTACTACAAAACTTACAATGACCCCTTTTGTGTTCTCAAACTCTCCATTTGTAACCCCCTCTTTCCCAGCTATGCAGAGTAGGAGGTTTTTTTATTCCTTACCTGTTGAAATATCCAGGCAACTCCATTACTTATTTCTGTGCAGCTTTCAGGCCCTTAGGTATATCTCCAATTAATCTAATCTAGCTGTCTCCTAGAACTGGAGGGGACCAGCCCCCTGCCTTCACTAGCAGGACCAAGTACTGATCTTGCCCCAGATCCCTAAGTGGCCCCCTTAAGGGCTGAACTCACAACCCTGGGTTTAGCAGGCTAATGCTCAAACCACTGAGCTAGTCTTCCCCTGTTGGGGAGTTGTTGTTTCAATGTATTACAGCAATGCACAGCATCTACCTACTAACTTATTGCTTTAGTAAAGCAATGAAAAAATGTAAGATTTGTGTGAATACAAATTCACCTACTGGTGTATTTAGGTGCTTAACTTTTGGCCCCCAAGTTTGAACATTTTTAGGCTGAACTCCTTGTATTTCTGGCTAGCCAACCAAGAAATTGAAGTGGAAATTAAGAAGTTAGTTCAAGAAATAAAAATACAAATGTCTATTTTTCTTTAACTCTGGGCAATTTCTGTTACTTCACTGCCAAGCTATTGCAACAGTAAGTCAAAGTTTTCTTCGCCAGTCTGGCCTGTAGATGTCACATTTTCCACCCTTCACAGCTATCAAAGACCAGATGTGCCCCTTTAGCCATCAATACCCAAAGCTAGGCATTTAACAGCAAGTGTTTCGGGGCCAGTGAACAACCAGAGCAGTTGAGGGCATTCATCTTTTCTGAGCTAGACACACCACTATCTGGCTAGTCTAGAGAGGCTGCAAAATAGCACTAGTTTCCTAGTAGAGCTCAAGGTGCTGTTCATTCTGACAGTGTCATCTTCAAGGTTCATGATTATTATGGGACTCTAGTACTCATGTTGTGCCAACTCTAGGATTTTCTCAGATGTTCTCTGGTCCCTGAAAAGCACTTGATGTCTGCTGCTTGTAGTATCAGAGGGGTAGCCGTGTTAGTCTGGATCTGTAAAAGCAGCAGAGAATCCTTTGGCACCTTATAGACTAACAGACGTTAGACCTGCGTCTGACGAAGTGGGTATTCACCCACGAAAGCTCACGCTCCAAAATGTCTGTTAGTCTATAAGGTGCCAAAGGATTCTCTGCTGCTGCTTGTAGTAACACTCATGATATTCTATGCACTTTCAGGCAGGGACAGTCCCTGGCTCACGAAGCTCATTGTTTTAAGAATATCTGATCTTCAGTCAAAGTGTTGACATAAAGGGACATGTGAATCATGCATTACCCCAGTCAGTCGATCATCTCCTGTAGGCTGTGGTAAGACATCTACCCCCTCTCCCCAGTGAGGGAGCCTGGCCATCAGGGTATGCCCAAGGACTCAACAAGGTGTTGAACATAATTGTAGTTGCTAGTAAGATATAGGGGAACCTATGAATAATCACAGAGTACACTATATGCCTAGTAGAGTGTTCTTGGTTTTGGGTTTTGTTGCTTTTTTGGGGGGGGGGGGGGTGACAAGCAGGTTATTTGTCCCTATTTAGTAAGGAACATTCAGAATATAGCACCTCTTGGAACTGGCTTCTGCTCCCAAATGATTGATTCTACAATAGTGACAGGCCACTACACTTTTATCTGAACCTGGGAGAAATACTGTTGGCTAATAAGCCCTTGTTTGCATTCATTAGAGTCAAATATTGCCTTACTTTCCTCCAAAATTAACTTGATTTTTAAGACTATTTTAGATGATGGAGTTGTTTCTGTTGCTCTACTTTTTAGAACAGGGATATTTCAAAAGTATTTGTTTCTTGCAAATCTAACTCCTATAGAGAGTGATGCTGGGTGGTGTGAACATTAGAAGACTGAATGCTTACACAAGGCAGTTCAGCTAATAACAAAGTTATTCACAGCCACAGAGGAAAGGTTACAGAGTAAAGACAGCATTCCAGAGCCAGCCTTTTCTCTCAAGTCTAGGTTGTTAAGAGTAATGGACAACAGAAAGTCAAATCACTTTGCCATCTGGAACTTGAATTTGTTATTAATAGGACTCCAACAGTCACAATTAACCATCAATTAGACAGCTTTGCACAAACACAGTTGGTTCAGATTAAATGCACACTAGATCAATCACATTGACAGCATGTCATAGCTCTGTTACCTAAATACAACAGTTAGATTACAAGTATAAGGTAAATTCTACAGTCTAATGGTGGTAATTTAACTGAAAGACCTACAGAAGGTACTCACACACCTTCTTTCCCTGTAATTATACTTGGCCTAGCTGGTTACGGACACAAAAACAAACTCCCTTTTTTAAAAAAATGGACAGAAGTATTTACTGTAACATTGCCCTTATTCAAGAAGTCAAACTTCCTCCTTAAGGCAATAAGTAATGTCCGGATACAGCAAGGCTGTTACCCATTCTGCATATTAGGCTGAATTAATATTAATGATGACTAAATCTGGCAACACTTGGTCCTGACCTTGTTACCAAATCCTGTGAGCTTAGGGTGGTTGGTTTTTTTTCTCTCCATTTTCTTTAAAGTGATTCTGCATGCTCAAAACCCCACAGATGGGAAAGTAACAGAGCCTGCTTTTTCCATTAGCAGCCAGTGATCTGTTGTGCAAACACTATACCTAACATCCTGGCAGCAGGTGAATATTTGTAGATCCTAGGGGACTAATCTAGTAATACTGTAAAATCCTGCTGTGAAACTTAGCAAACGTATTATTTTACAAAAAAAATATGACCAACTTTTAAAAAAAGATATACTTTATCTTTAAAGGTACAATTTTGACTTTTTCAGCAGAAGGGTCAGCTCTCCGTAAGAATTTTAAAATGTCTTTCAATACAGAGTAAATTCAGCTATAATGGATTGGCTTAGAATATGTGCAGAAAGTTAACTCATCTGTTATAACACCAAATGTATTTCAGCTTCTTCTGCCAGCCTTATGCTAGATGGTAAAGGCTTATCAGTATACCGGGCAAAATTTTGTATTTACTATAATGAAGATGGGAATAGTCTTTTCTAGTTTTCATCAAATGTCTGATTGGTACACTGACATTTTTTGGAAGATTAGTTTTATAATAAACACTAAAATTACTAACAAACAGGCATTTAGACTAATGCAAGATTGATTACCACATACCACAAAATACAAGCTTAATTAACCTAACACTTCTCCCCCTTTTTTCCTTCCAGCCAGCATCAGTTATGTAGAGTTGGGCAATACATTATGTTATCAGGTAACATAACCAATGGATTATAACAAAGCCAAAGCAAAAGACAGAGAGAGGGTTTTTAAATCATTCGTTCATTCATTCTTATTAAAAAAACCCCAATGAATTAATCTTGTACCTGTAACAAGCCAGCTTCTCAATAACAGCATAATTACTCCAGAACACTTCACCACTAGGGGGTTATGAAAGTATAATACTCTTCTCTGCACAATTCTCACTCTTTGCTAGGTAACAGAAAAGCTATAATCCCTTCTCTGAGGTGATATTTTTCCTTGTGTGATAGCTTTGATTTTAGTGGTTTAAGTTTTTTTTTTAATGGATATCTGAATTACTTAGCCTTGTATTACACCAGAATTCATATCCATCCTTATCCTGAGAGTTTTAGGTTTTTTTTTTTTTTTAAAGGGTGTCTTAAAAGCATGACACTTATTACTGATGGAATAGCTGATCAGAGGCAGGTAACAAGGCACTTGATATCTGCAGACAGCATCAGTGTTGTTTTTAAGTTATGATTTAAATGAAGTCCAATCTCAGTAGAAATATTTTCTTCAATGGAACTTTGGTGCTTTTTAGCAGGCCCCAAACATGCTACCAGTACCTAGAAAGGCAGATGCATCAACAAATAAACTTAACTTAATCCTGAGACATTAATTAGACTGATTTGTTTCAGGTATTTGTACAGCTGCAAAGAAATTGCATTACGAAGAAATACAGCAGGAAGTCTTGGCTTCAGCCTCGTAGGCGGTTATGAAGAACACAGTGGGAACAAACCATTCTTTATCAAATCCATCGTTGGAGGCACACCAGCATACAATGATGGAAGAATTAGGTAAACTAATGAAACTAATATTTCATCCAAGGAACTCAAAAGGACTTAACTCTATGAATATTATAAAGTCTTAAAATAAGGAGACTGTGGTCCAGGAGAGACCAAGTGACTTGCTGAAGGTAAAAAGAGGGCTCAAATTCATACCAGTCCAATGAAAACTTCCACTGAAACCAGTTGAGTATAAAATTGGGCCCTTTTTGACAGAGCTGGGTATAGAACCGAAAATAGAATCCTATGCTTTAACAACTTGCTTTCCTGGCAAAATACCATCAAGTGTATAACTAACTATCAACATCTACATACACTACTTCACAGATGTCTTTTATTATATGTTATTTACACAGTAACAGTTCTCAATTATACATACACTTCTACATTGACAACTAAAAATATAATTTAAATCCAATACTAGGTGTGAGAGATAAAATATAGGTGACATGTAAATTCTTAGTGTTTTACTGTCCAATAACCAGTTAATTTTACCTGGCACACAGAGATCTGAAAGAAGAGCTCTTCTTTCAGATTTTCCTCCATATATATCTGATTTGTAAAGGAATGCCAGGGAAGAATAAATACATGATAGAGTAAGAACACAAGGATTTTTTCAACAGCTTACCTTCAGAAGCCTCAACTTTTTCACCCCACTCTTTTGCCTGCTTAGTAGTTGCCATCCTTCTGGCAAAGTGGTGACACAATGTTATAGAGCCAGCCAAAGCAGCTCAATTGGCAAGAAAGTTGTTTGAGATCTCGATCTCTTCTTAGTTTTAAGTGTTTTAACTAAAATCCTATCTACATTTTTAATTTTCCAGATGCGGTGATATCCTCCTCGCTGTCAATGGCAGGAATACATCAGGAATGATGCATGCCTGTTTGGCAAGGATGCTCAAAGAACTGAAAGGAAAAATTACTCTCATTCTTATGTCCTGGCCTGGCACTTTTTTATAAAACAAGTATTCATGGAAAAATGACAAATCATTTGACACAGAAAACAAGCTATTTACTATGGACATCAGTTTTCCTACAGTTTTTTGGTCAACTATATATTTGTATATAATAATAAAAAATAAGTTTGTGAAATGTAACTTTGCATGTCAAGATGATCTTAAGAAAACATGGCACCTGTCAGAGTAACGTGCACTTTAGAAAAAAGCAAAGCCGCTGAAATTCTAGATCAGGGCACAATTCTCATGTGGTTAAGTTTGTATCTTCATATTTGATTTATTATAATAAAGTCCATTAAAAAGCAGCAGCAGCAGCAATTCTGTTCACTACCATTTTCAAGTTATAAAAAAGTTATGGATATGTAACTTGGAAAAATATTTGACAAGCTCTTGAAATGATAAACTTGAAATGTTTTTGTAATGCTTAAATCAGTTGACTGTTTGTACCCAACATGTGAAAAGCACTTTGCTCAAATAATGTTCCTTTTCATGGTCAGTATGACGCTGATATTTTCAAAACTTTCAAATATTTTGTCTGTTAGGATGTAATACTGTGAATGATTTTATTTCTTATTAAAAATAAATGTAACTATTGTACAGACATGTTCTTTTCTTCAAGAAAACCAGAAAGAACTATTCTTCCTCCCAAGCTGCAGATAACCCAGCAAGATTAGGACTTCATCCTTAAACACTATTTTATCCATGAATTTTTAAAAATAAGTATTGCAAGATTTACTACTAATTATCCACTTGGATAGTGGCAGTGTAAGTTTTGCTAGACTCAAACATTTTCTGGAAGGAATATATCCAAAAGTGAGATGGTAGCTTATTTTCTTTGCTTAAACAATTACACATGCCTCTATGGAAATTATCAATATTCTGAAATCAGGTGCTCGTTCCCATTAACTTTAAAGAGGGAAAGGAGCAAGCCATTAATTTTTATTGTGATGTGGACAGGTGTCTCTTGAAAATATGCTAAGACCAACTTCATTTTACATAGGTCAGAGCAGCAGAACTGATAACCAGTTAATAGAAACCAAAAGTAGTTATCTAACCTCCAATTCTATGAGCTACTTAAATCATCCTCCTGCACTCACTCATACATTTGAAAGTTGTGTTAGACCTTTAACGCTTTATATGTAATATAAATAATAGTCACACTCTCCAATCACATGAAAAATAACGTGCATATTTTATGTTTTTGCCATACCTTCCAGCAAAAGTTTCTCAAATGCCTCTCGCTCTTCTCCTATGGCACACAAAAGGATGACGTGTTTATATAATGAACTCAAAGGGCAAAGATAAACTTCAGAGATCCATTAGCACTGTTACAGATGTACTGGTAGGTATTAGTATGTGGTAACATGCATGCAAACCAACCTCAACTCAGGAGAAGAATAAACTTCTACAGCTCCTAGTGGCTTAAGCAACAAGAGACTGAGTTCAGTATTTTGGGGGTAGGTTTCCTGTACAGTACTGCAACAGCACCACCCTCTAGACCTCAGAAGCCACTGCTGCACTTTTTCTTATTGTATCTTAAAAATAAGACAAAGTCAATCCATGAATCTTAACTTAACATGAAAAATTCACTCTTTTATTTTCAAAAAACAAATTAACCTTATATTTTGTACTAACAGAACAAGATTAAGAGCAAATTTCTTTTAATACCCAGAAAAATAACAAGATTTATAGTAATCTATTTCTGGCACTAATATATGCAAGTAAGCAAATATCACACATGCCTATTCCACTGGAGCAGCTTCAGTGTTTTCCTGTTCAGGGGCAGGTTCACCACTAGCTTCTTTTCCTTCTTTGCTTCTTTTGGATTTTTTGTGTTTGTGCCTCCTGTGGCTGTCCCCTTCTTCACTGTCATGACGCCGCCTGCTGTTACTAAGACAGAGAGGAAAATGCTCAGACAGATGCATACTCTGCTATTAAACAGGCCCTCAAACATAATGTATGAGAAATCTGCCTCTTGCTTCCTTATAAGAAAACTGACACTTGCAATTTTAATGTCATGTGCACTATTGGAAAATGTTGACAAAGACGACTAGGAAGTAATCATCAGAACATAAATGTGCATCACAATCAAGCTTCATTTTTAATAAATGGTTTATGTTCATCCACACTTCTTTTTTTTTAAAACCAGGAATGACAAATCAGAGTCATAGACTTTAAGGACAAAAGGGACCATTATGATCATCTAGTCTGACCTCCTGCACAACATAGGCCACAGAATCTCACCCACCCACTCCTGTAATAACCCCCTAACCTACGTCTGAGCTACTGAAGTCCTCAAATCGTGGTTTAAAGACTTCAAGGTGCAGAGAATCCTCCAGCATGTGACCCGTGCTTCATACTGCAGAGGAAGGCAAAACACACCCAGGGCCTCTGCCAATCTTCCCTGGAGTAAAATTCCTTCCTGACCCCAAATATGGCGATCAGTTAAACCCTGAGCATGTGGGCAAGACTCACCAGCCAGACACCCAGGAAACAATTCTCTGTAGTAACTCAGATCCCACCCCACCTAACATCCTATCACAGGCCACTGGCCATATTTACCACTAATAGTCAAAGATCAATTAATTGCCAAAATTAGGCTATCTCCTCCATAAACCTGAAGCCAGATATGTCTTTTGCCCCCACTGCTCCCCTTGGAAGGCTGTTTCAGAACTTCACTCCTCTGATGGTTAGAAACCTTTGTCTAATTTCAAGTCTAAACTTCCTGATGGCCAGTTTATGTCCACATTGGTACTGAGCTTAAATAATTCCTCTCCCTCCCCGATATTTATCCCTCTGATATATTTATAAGGGGCAATCATAGCTCCCCTCAGCCTTCTTTTGTTTAGGCTAAACAAGTCAAGCTCTTTGAGTGTCCTTTCATAAGATAGGTTTTCCATTCCTTGGATCATCTTAGTTGCCCTTCTCTGTACCCGTTCCATTTTGAATTCATCCTTCTAAACATGAGACACCAGAACTGCACACAGTGTTCCAGATGAGGTCTCACCAGTGCCTTGTATAATGGTACTAACACCTCCTTATTTCTACTGGAAATACCTCGCCTGAAGCATTTACTTTTTTCATGGCTATATCACATTGACGGCTTGTAGTCATCCTGTGATCAACCAATACTCTGAGGTCCTCCTCCTCCTCTGTTACTTCCAACTGATGCGGCCCCAGCTTATAACAAAAATTCTTGTTATTAATCCCTAAATGCATGACCTTGCACTTTTCACTATTAAATTTCATCCTATTACTATTACTCCAGTTTACAAGGTCATCCAGATCTTCCTGTCTGATATCCTGCTCATTCTCCGTTTTGGCAATCCCTCTCAGCTCTGTGTCATCTGGAAACTTTATTAGCACACCCCCACTTTTTGTGCCAAGGTCAGTAATAAAAAGATTAAATAAGATTGGTCCCAAAACCGATATCTGAGGAACTCCACTAGTAACCTCCCTCCAGCCTGACAGTTCATCTTTCAGAATGACCTGTTGTAGCTCTCCCCTTTAAAAAGTTCCTTATCCAGCTTTCAATTTTCATATTAATCCCCATCTTTTCCAATTTAACTAATAATGCCCCATTCCTGATTTAAAAAAAAAAGTGTGAATGTATATAAACCATGTGGAACCGTATCAAATGCCTTACTGAAATCAAGGTAAATTAGATCCATTGTGTTTCCTTTGTCTAAAAAATCTGTTACCTTCTCAAAAAAGGAGATCAGGTTGGTTTGGCATAATCTACCTTTTGTAAAACCATGTTGTATTTTGTCCCAGTTACCACTGACCTCAATGTCCTTAACTACTTTCTCCTTCAAAATTTTTTCCAAGACCTTATATACTACAGATATCAAACTAACAGGCCTGTAGTTACCCGGATCACTTCCCCCCCCCCTTCTTAAAAACAGAAACTATGTTAGCAACTCTCCAGTCATACAGTACAACCCGAGTTTACAGATTCATTAAAAAATCCTCTCCCCTCTCTCTCATATTCTAACTACAAGGCTTTTTTCTTACAGCTTAAGAAAGTCCCTACTATGATTCTTTTAATGTTTTTGTTACCACCCCCACCCCACTCATTCTCCTTATATGAAGTATACCAGTAAGGTCCAGACAAAGGATTTTACACACTGAGCCAGCTGAAGCTGGTAGAGACATTACACAGTAACCCTGGACCAACATCTCTTGTCAGCTACACATCTTTTCCATGGCAGATTTGCTGCAGGCAGCACATCGGAATCTTTGCAACCTTTTCATGATACTCCAACTGTCATTTTTCTACAGATCAAGCCTTTTCATATACAATTAAAGCTCAAACCTTCGAGATGATTTGTGTCTAGTCTCTTCTTTTTCTCTATGTCTCCTTTCTCTGTGTCGTTCCTCTTTCTCTCTGCTTGTTCTGTGACGCTCATAGCCCCTTTCTGCATATTCTCTGTACCTATATCGTTCTTCATCACTGATGAGAAGAAGAAAAAAAATCTTTCACATGCCAGTGAAATGTTAAAGCAGCCTCTGAGGGAAAAAAAATCACACATTCTAACATTTACACAACAAATGGCAAACCAGACTTAACGTATTAATCAGGATTCATAAATACCATCTACAACATATGTTAAAAAGACACTGAAGTTGTTTAACCTAAGGGGTAGATTATAAGGACTCCTGTAACTTTCGATTTGAAGTCTTGATATTTTGACACAAGGGTGTACTGGGCTGGGGGAAAAGGAGAAATTAGCAGCATCTCATTAAATATATGTACAGTTTATTATGCAACAACAAACTTTGTATGAAAATCATCGGTAGTGAAAATTTATTATACTTAATCCTCGTCTGGATGGTATATTATACAGTTCTGAGCTCACATTTATAAATGAAGTTTTTGAAAAAACATACTGGCTATTTCTTATCAGCACCTCTGAGGTGTTATAAAGCATTTGAGCATGTTCAGTGAAATCTTCAGTAAGTCTTCATGATGACATGCAGTAACAGCCATGAAGGAAGAAACTAGATATATAGGAGGCCTCAATGCACTGTTAGAGAGACACTATAAACTATAGAAGATCCTGTAAAATATCGTTGCTTTGGTAAGGCTTCATAACATCTTAGTTAAAGCAGGTACTGCATCATGTTCCTGTCCTACTAAAACACACACACAAAGTCAATGAAGTGTTCCATGAAATAAGTAGTTGGTAGTGATACATATTTGAGTTTAGCCCAACAGAAAACACAGTAGATTTTAACGAACATTATCTTCTTATGCACCTGCTGCCAATAATCCAATCTGCCTTCTTCTTGCTTTGAGATCTGTTTATGAAAAAGCTCTATATAAGAGCTGGGTATTATTTATTACTTGGTTAAAAAACAGATACAGTGTCATAGGTGCAATTTAACACCTGTGTTGTTCAATGAAGATAAATTGACTGAACAGCAACATGTCATATGAATTCTTAAGTTTCTATAGCTCAGAAAATAAAGGGGAGATCTTCGAAAATTAAGATCCTGAAAGAAAACTACAGACTGATGTGATCAAACTTTTTGAGTCAGAAACTAGCTTAAAGGAATTAGAACTTAGAAGAAATTAAGTTAAAGTAAAAACTGAAGATCTACATCTTCAGTCTAAGTCAACATTTATTAGCAAAATATTACTCTTTTCCTTCATGGTACTGGGGACCCTACGTGCAGAAGAATCTATGTGGTTCCACTAATGAGAAAGGATTTGCGGAGGCTGTGCAGGGAATGTGCCTTCTACACATATTAGAACCTAGCTCCACAGAGATTCCCCACATCTCAATGAAGTGAGAATTTGGAGGAGAGAAAACTGATTTGCCACAATATGGCTCCAGTGGAATTCTCCCTAACAGGACCACTGCATCTCTGACTACTCCAGGCCTGGGCATGGACTTGTGGTGGGGGAGGAGAAGAGAAGGAAATTAACACCTGAATGAGTACTGCCAAGTCTCACTACGGGTCTCTATATATTGCTTTACATAATTCTACTGCTGTGGAGCAGTAAAATTAGGGACTGTTATTGGCAGTTAAATCTTGGGTAAAAATTTGAAGTATTTCCTTGGAAGTTACAGAATACTAATTCCCAAAATATTACACAGCACTTTAACAAATGGACAAATGATAAAGGAAGCTAAGGAATGTCATCTGTTTCTCCACAATATGTTAAAATATTTCCTCTGTCAAAATATGGGACAACAATAGTTACCATTGGTTAACTAACAGTAATGATTCATTGCTAAGTAATACAATTGGGCTGACTAACAATGCTCTTCTAAATGTTTTCCATTATAAACACTTACAACCAAAGATGAAGGAGAATACAAATTGATATAAAGCATGATCTTATGTTGTGGGAGACACTACTTTAAATCTAAAAGAAATATAAATTTATTCAAAAGCATATGCACATTCACACTATGGCTCAAAGTAAAACCTACAATTACAACATACCTATACAAAAAAACAAGAAATAGATAGGGAACTGATTAAGGCTTAAATCAGACAGTTCCATGACCAGTTTGAGGAGTATGGGGTAATACTTAATAAGCTACACGAAACACACATGTGCTTATTGTTTTGAATCCACAACACTCTCTCACTCTTCTTAGGTGCCCAACACCAGAATAAGGTGAAGTAGTTTTGCTAGAAAAAGAAACTTTGCTGAATCCCAATTGTAGTACACAACAGAATCCCAACAGTGTAACAGATTAGAAATTTATGAGTTTACCGCTGAATTTCCCTTCTACTGTAAGATGCTGTGAAGGGAAAAGATCCATAACCAAACTTCCATTCCACTACATATTTCCTCACATCACAGCCATTCCACTGAGGGGAAAAAAATGTTGACCAATCAAACTCTCCCACATCAAACTTCTTATGAATTTAAGCAGAAAATTCTGCAAATATCAACTCAGTTTCCAAAACATGTCATACTGAGAGAGGGCAGCCCAGGTTAACAACACTAAACAAGAGACAGAGCTGACTAAACTCAAAGAGGACATTAGGCCCTTGTGGAGTAGAGCTGCAGTGGGGCACACATCCACATGGTACAGCACTTCAGACATTTCCCACCTATGCAGTGTATACAGCATTAGAAACACTAATTATTTAACATTATTAACTGATTAGCAATTATTTCTTAAGCATTAAGAAAGACTTGGTGGATAGTTCACATTACTTTTCTAGTTCAGGATTCCAATCCTGATTTGGCCTAAAGTGGAAGTGTGTCCTAATCCTGAATAAATTTAGCCCATGTCACAAAAACTAAACAGGACAAGTCAGTCTAGTTATGAGAGGCTCAGGTCTGGAATAAAAAGGTTGTTTCAGGTCAGAACTGAGAAGCACTGATAGAGCTTACATAACATCTGTCTAGCTCTAGATACTGCTTCAGTCTTTCACTTAAATGATCAATTTTAAAATATATAGCCCTTCTATCAAAAAGAGTAAAATGTTTTAAATGTCTTATAACTAAAAAAAAATTGAAATTGATAACATACTGTAGGTTGAGAAAAAGGAAGTTTAGGTGAGCACTCATATGCATAGGTGGGGTTTCATGAATATACTTGTTGAATATAAATTATACTTCTATGTGCTTCAAATATTATAAACTGAAATTTCACCCTATGTCTAAAATCATAAAAATGTCACATTGGCATTAAAATGGGCAAGCCAGGTCTGACGAGAGAGAAACTGAGCACCAAATTTTAAATAATTGGACAATTCCCTGAATGAAGACACTCTTGAAATAAGAATGTTCAGCACAGTTTGAAGAGCTTAATATTTTTGGTACTTTGTAGCAAAAAACCAAGCCAGGGAGGAAAAAAATAATAATTTAGTGGATTTCCCCCTACCTGAGATCTAGTTCCCAAGATCAAAAAATTGCTGATTAATGTCTAATGTAAAAAGTTAACTTTGGAATATGGAATGTTACCTCTGATAAGTTCAAAATAGGTAGTCAAAAGCCTGCTACGTTTTCAAGTTTAAAAATTGAAGACCAAAACCTTTCATTATACCTTTTTCATATTCTATATTTGCCAGAGACCTATAGAAAATTTTTAAAATATTCTATAGAGGTTTCAAAGTTGACACTATTTTTTATCCCTCTTATTTAAACAGTTTGAGATCTTACCACCAAATGACAACGGATTCAGCAAGAACTGTGAAAAATTCTAAACGTGACCAAAACCAGCTTTTCTACATGTAAAAGAAAAATCACAAATTGAATGGTCCAGTATGTTGGGACATTCCAGGCTAGGGATAAGACCCCATGTGCCCCACTGGCAAGCTAGAAATTCCTCTGTCACTTTACACCTGGTTTCCATCTGTAGTCATTAGGCACTTCCTATGTGCTTGTAGGACCACATCCCTGAGGGACAGGATGAGAGGGTTAGCTACTTTGTGCAGTAACTGAGGTTTTTCGAGATGTGACCCTATGGGTGCTCCACTCAGGGGCAGCTCTAGGTATTTTGCCGCCCCAAGCACGGCAGGCAGGCTGCCTTCGGAGGCTTGCCTGTGGCAGGTCCCCAGTCCCGCGAATTCAGCGGCACGCCTGCGGGAGGTCCGCCGAAACCATAGGACAAGCGGACCCTCTGCAGGCATGCCGCCGAAGGCAATCTGCCTGCTGCCCTTGCGGTGACGGCAGAGCGCCCCCCGTGGCTTGCTGCTCCAGGCATGCGCTTGGCGTACTGGTGCTTGGAGCCGCCCCTGGTTCCACTTTAGGTGTGGTGGCAATCCCTAGACCCCGTGCCTGGAATTGGATATCTTTGGTCCATTGGTCCGCATATGCGTCCATTGGTCCGCATATGCGCTCCTCCCTGTCACGTGCTGTGAGCAGCGTCTATATAGCATGATGCAACCCAACCACCCTGTTTCTTCGCCACTGCCGAGTCCATGTAATGGAGCACTCACAGGGACAAACACCTTGAAGAAACTCAGTTACTGTACAAGGCGAGTAACTCTCTCTCCTTTTTGAGTGGTGTCCCCATGGATGCTTCACTTTAGCAGTATTAGAAGGTTGAGGCTTCAGAGTAGTATTGAAGAGTGAAGATAGGACAATGTGTCCTAGTAACGTATCGGATGTTGAATCATGCATGATCACATAACGTTGTGTGAATATGTCCGAGGAAGCACAAGTAGCAGTCCCACAAATGTCCATTATTCAGGGCATGTTATTCAGGAAGGCTATTGAGATGGACAGCGATTAGGAAGAATATGTTTGAGTTCCCGCTGAGGTTTGTAGATTATCTTGTTCATAGCAATGGTGAATGCACAGAGACATCCATTTTGAAAATCTTTGCTTTGATATTGCAGATCCTTTTGATATTTCAGCTGTAGAAAGGAATAAGTGCAGTGATTGTCTGAACGATTTAGGTCATTTGAGGTAGAAGGGTATGGCTCACTTAGTTCCAGTGTGTGTAGCATTGCCTCATGTTTGTTTTTATATAGCTTGGGGAAGAATGATGGAAGGTGGAGCGACTGGTTCAAGTGAAAGGACTTTGGGTAAAAATTTCAGGTTGGGTCGTAATGTGACCGTATTCTTGTAGATGATTGTATACGAGGTGCGCACCATGAGGGCACCTGTTTTACCCACTCATTGAGCAGATGAGAAAGGCATTTGCATAGGCAGGTGGATATAGGAACAAGAGGCCATGAGTTCAAATGAGAAGTTGGTGAAGTAGCGTAGGACTAAGATAAGGTCCAAGACGAGGCTGAATCTTGAACCTCAGAATATTTTGGAGGCCCTTAGAAATCATTTTGTCATAGGATGGGTAAAAACGCAGTGGTCTTCTACCATGTAGTGGAAGGTGGTGATGGCAGCCACATGTATGCAAATAGAGTTCAAAGAGAGTCCAGATTTCTTCAGTTTGAGAATGTAGTCCAGAATGAGTGGCAGAGGAGCATGAAGCGCTGGAGTATGCTTAGTGTCAACTAGGACTGGAGTATCAGAGGGGTAGCTGTATTAGTCTGGATCTGTAAAAGAAGCAAAGAGTCTTGTGGCATCTTATAGACTAACAGACGTTTTGGAGCATGGGCTTTCGTGGGTAAA